>NW_006799183.1:1292710-1312793 GCF_000442215.2 Lipotes vexillifer | reverse complement strand
AAAAAAAAAAAAAAAAAAAAATATATATATATATATATATATATATACACACCTTGGAAACCAGTGAGCTTCTAAATCCTTTTTTTTTTTTCCCCCTCTCAGATACCTTTCCAAACAAATTAAAACATTTCTGAAATATTCTCAGGTGGTCTCTCATGCCATTTAACAGAAAAGAGTGTGTAACTGCTAGCCTGAAGCCCATCAACCAATTACGGATTAAAATACACCTTGCAAGATGGGAAACTTCAGGGGCAGTGTAATCACATATTTTAAAATTGATTATTTTGCATTACTAAACACACTTCTAGGTCACCTGACTAAAATTATTCTCCCTCAGTACACTTCCATGTAGCCTCCATGGCCTGAGATACCACTGTGCTTAAAATTATTCTTATTTATCAACATTTTACAATGCAATGGCCTAGAGGTAAATGTCAGATAAAATAAACTGTATGCAGAAAGAGGGAGAATAATGGAAGCTATGGATTAGAAATCAGAATTCTGAGGTTTAAGAAACCATGAAGATCGTTCATTCAAGCCCCCATGATTGACAGAAAAATACATATATATATTTAGTAATTTACCCAACATGAGACAAAGTTGGGTCCAGATCATAAGTTCTCTGGCTTTTAGTATTAGGTGTGCTTCCAATGCAAGCACCATGAGTCCAGTTCATTTAGAGAGAGGCAAAAGTCAGAGAGCCTCAGAGAACCTGGGATGGCAGTGGTGGCACAAGGTAAAAATGAGTCCTGACTGACAAGAAGCGGGTACATGCACATCAGGATCCCTGCCCTTTGTATTTTAGAGCTGCTTACTTAATGTTCCTGAAAGCCTGAAACACAAGAAATGAAGCATCTCATTATGGCACTAATTACCACAGATTTAGGAAGATTCATAATTTCAAGAGAACTACTTTTGATAGATCTTGACGTCTTCACTTTTCAAATATTTATTAAGTCCAAAGTCCACCATATACCTGGCACCAGCTGAAACACTGATCTGACCTGAGAGAAGGGCTTCATTTTAAAGTATCTGAGTGTGGTCAGTATTTATATTAAAATAAGGTGTTACATGGATGGCCAAAAAAGGAAAAGATGAGGGTGAGAAGAAGGAAGAATAAGAGGGAAAAAAAAAGCACAGGGACTTGAAGACAAAACGTTTCATCAGTGAACAGCAGTGTAGTCTCCCTCTTGTGCTTTGTGTGCTGAAGAAACCATGAGTTGGAACCATAGAGCTAGATTCAGGGCGATCTTCTAACTTACTCTCTGTGTGACCTTTGGAAAGGTACTTACCTGCTCTGCCTCAGTTGCTTAATTGTGTACTGCAGACCAGACTTTCATTCCTTCCTTTCTTGCAGGGTTTTTGAGAACCACAAATATTGTTAAAAGCTCAAATGCATATGAAAATACTTAGATTAACCTCAACTCTCTATGCTCTGAACGACTATTAAAATTATATTACTACAACTTCTTTGCTACATACTAAAACAGTTTTGATCTATTTCTATTAATTATACAAAAGTCAGATTTTAAAATAATTAGTTTCTATAACTTAATAGCATACAAGAGTTCACAGGTTGACAATCTCTGGGGATCAAACAAGTTCCTCCCCTAGAAGATAAGATGGAATTAGTTCCTCCTAGAGAGAACAAATAGCAAAATCCTCAAGAGAAATATAAATGCCTGCAATTTTCTTGATTGCAATTTTTTCAGGCTTCTGAAGTTGATTTCATATCTCACACAAAGATGCCCTATTGTCAGGCTCTGAGGAACAACTTGCAGGGTAGGTATTTTTAATGCCACTAACAAGTTCATTTCAGGGTGGAAAGATTAAATTTTTAAAATTCTAAAGTGTGCAATATATTGCCTCTGATGGAGCACCATATATTTTCTGGCCCTAATCTTGTAAATGGGGGTACTTACATAGATGCAGTTCTGCCTCTATTAGAAAGAACAAAACCAGCATTCAGCAACTGAAATCCCAAACTCAGTTTCATCAAAGAAGCAAATAATTGCCTGCAAATATTTTGCTAGACCTTGGTACGCAAGTTGAATCCATGTGCTTTGAGGTGAATCTGTTTCTTGGGTGAGTATAGTATGTAGTGTAGAGCAGTGTTTCCCAAGTATGGGGCTTACCGTCCCAGTACTGGAGATGATCTCAGGTAGCCTCGGCCTGCAGCGGCTTGAAGCAGGATTTCTGTTCCTGGCCAGAGATCGAAGTCAGGCCACGGCAGTGAGAGCGCCGAATCCTAACCACTATACCCCAGGGCCAGTGACCAGTGATAAGGCCCCGGCGCCAGATTTGTAGAAACGAATTTCCACAGAGAGACGGAAAGTAGTGAAACAAGTAAAGTGTTTCTTAGGAGGAAAAAGAGAACGTGTGAATAGACTCCCACGGGCAGGCTCAGAGAGAGAGTCGTGCCCTCATTGTAGTTCAATCCACTTATATGGGGCAGTTCTTCTGGGTTTCCTCTGGCCAATCATCTTGCTTTGCCTGGTTCTGAGTCCGTATTTGATTTAACTCACCGTCCTCTCCTGTGTACGGGCATATCTCTCAGTCAAGATGGATTCTCGCAAAGAGGCCCGTGAGTAAGTTGACATCACCTACTATGGGGTGGCATCCCTCCCTTTTTACCTCCGAGGAGCCTTTCTGCGCATGTGTAGTCAGAAAGGTCTCCTCGACCGTGAGAACGAGAAACATGTGGTCTCTTTGCCTTTTATCTGGGCAGGACTCAGCTCCTCCTATTATCTTCCTGCTATTGTCTTCATCTTGGAGTATCTGTCCACAGGGGACAGACTCCAGCTGCTCAGCCTGGGGCCCATCTGTCTCCTGTCTCAGAGTCACCTAGGATGCCTGCTTAACGTGCAGATTCTTGGATCTCATCCGAAAACCCTGAAATCAGAATCTCTTTGGTTGGGCCTAGGAAGTTTTAACCAACGCTCTCTATTCAACGTTCTCTTGCCCACTAAAATCTGATAGCCATGGGAACAGGGTCAGGTCTGCTGGTCTCAGTGCAGAGAAAGCAAAGGCAGAGAAGAAGGAAAAGTCAGTGAGGCGATAAGGGCACAGAGCAGGGTTACCACTGGGCTCTCTCCTTGTGCGGAAGCTTTTGACTTTCATTCCGATGCAGCTCGTGTCCATCCAGCCCAGGGAATCTTCTCTCAGTGAGAAGCCACTGCCATAGCAGAAACTCTCCAGTTTCACGGAATAATTTTATATCATTGTGACATTTGATTACTATAATCTCTGTAAAGAGAGTTGAATGGCTTAGCCATGTCCTCCAGAGATCAGAGTGCATCATTTGGAACATGACTTCCATTTGAAATGAGACCAACAGATGGCCACTTTGAGAGATCAATGAACTGGACCCTAAGTGGCCAAAGGGTCCCCACATTGTAAAATTTAGTTGTTTTTGATATTAAACAGTTGTGAACTTGTTATAACCACAATCCAGTTTTTTTTTTCACTGTGTGAATGCTAACAGATAGTGTAGTGGATTTGTTTGTTTAGTATAAAATGTTAATAGAGCTTTATTAACCCACAAATAATGAATAATATAAAATCTTTCCAATGGGAAATCATGGCCTATGATCACTCAAATCACCCAAATGATATCTGAGATTCTAATTCTATTTAATTTAAGGGGTGACTGTGGAGTAATGTGGTCCTGCTAGTTTAAGTATATTCTTAAGTCGTCTAATGGGATTGTATTTTGATTAACTAAGCAGACAAAGATAGGTAAACCCACTGGACCACCACATTTGCAATGAGTATAATGCAAGTTGTATTCTAAATCAACTGACATGTTTACATGGCCTATAAGTCTTTGGGCTAGACTATGTGGGTCTCTAAAATAATAGAGGTTTCAAAGTAATTTTCGTTTCCATTTAATATTATTCATATACCTAATGAGCAATGTGGCTTAAAGGTACCGCCATTAGGATTGACATTTACATATTCACAAGGAATAATATATATGCCTAAGCAGATACATCATGTAAATAAGCATAGAAATATGTTCAAGTCATAATCATTGACCATATTTAATACTTCATACCACATCTACATTATGGAAATGTTGATAAGGTGAACTAATATTTTGCTATTGTTTGCTGTTGTTATTATATTGTTTTGACTCTGTAGGCCTTGACATATCTAGAAGGGCTTTATCTATAGTTCTCTTTGCACTAATGCAGTTTGTATAAGTACAAAAACCTAGGAAGAAAAAAAATCACATTCACTTGGAAATTTTCTTAGCTAACGTAGTTATCAGTCATTTGAAAAGGTATGATTGTAAGGATAATAGACTTCTGTTTACATAGGTCTTAGATATTTTGCTCATACCCTTTCTTAATCAGTTGCATAGAAAGTGCTTACAGTGTTCAGGCTTGATTGAGCTCATTTTAAAAGACTATAATTTTCAAATCCATGAACCTATTTATTGTGCACTTGATGAAGGGTGAATTTATAGTTGAGATGGAACATTTTATACAGGTAGTTCTGAACTCATGAATCTCGGAATACTCCTCCTTCCTAAGAGTGAACTCATATAGGCAGTGAAAACAGAAAACAAAGTGAGAGTTTTTCAAAGACCAGACACAGACGATTTTCCCTAAACTCTTTGTCAAGTGTTCAAGGATAGCAGAATAAAGTCATTTTTACAAGACCTTCAGTTTGTTGCTTAAAATGGCAGGGTGATTTCAGAAAATGAAAAATGTTTGATACCTTTGTGGATTTTATGCCTCTAGGTCCTTAGAATTCTATTGCTTCATATTGGTAATCTCACTGTATTGTCTTTGTAAAATATATTTATAGTGCTACCATGTTGCCTCTTAAAAAATGACACATTTTAAATCTTGTGATGAGTAAATCTAAAAGAATTTGATGGTTTTGTTAGAATAGGTTCTTCCTCTCTTCCCTTCATAGCAGATGCATTTCTGAGTACTATCTCTAAAGGTATAAAATTTGGAAAAATGTGTTTTATTATTTATTTAAATTTAGCATTTGCCTAAGCTTTTCACATAAAAATGGATTATTTACTTTGCATTAAATTAATATTTGAGTCAAATATAACAGGTTTTTGTTTTGTTTTGTTTTAATTTTATTTTATTTTCAACATGGAGCTGAGATACACCTTCTTTATTAATATAATACTTCCATGATACAGCTCAGTGCCAATTTTGAAAGTTTTCACAATTATAGAGCATTTTGTTCTTCTCAGGGGAAGAATGTAAATAATATTATCTTGATATTTTTGATTATTAAGTGATTTTTGATTATTAGGTTTTAATTAAGAATTCACTATATAACATCAACTTTACCATCAAAGTGGTTATTTTTTCACTTGTTATTTTTGTAAAGAATATGAAAATTTGCAGATTTTATTTGGAAATATTAAATTCCAGCTGTGTTCCCTGAAAGAAATTTTCTTAAAACTTAAAATACAAAAGATAATAATTTACACTACAATATTCAAAGCATTCTACTTCATATAAGATGTGGATTATCACAAAACAAATCAATTAATTAAACATAAAAATAAAGTGTCAAGCAATGCAGTATCAAAGTTAAATTTAACCTGGGGATAACACACTGCCACAATGTGACAGATCTCTTGTACATAAAGTCATTTTCACAATGAGAAAAGTTGCCATTTACAAACACTGTTACAGAAGTATGCATGCTAAATAACCAAACACATTGTTAGAACAGGACCAAGAAAATACTGGTAGTTTTATCCTGTTACCTTACTCTAGACATCTTTTTCCTACATATTTTATAATATTAGGATAATCATATGGATGTATTCAATTAAAAACTTCAATAAAAACTTTGAAAGAACTCTAGGTATTAGGAAATTTTGTGTCTAGACATATTCCTACATATATGTCTAGAAATATTCTAGATGTATTGCTAGAAGCTATTAGCTAAGTACCATCAGATTTCAGCTCATTATATTTATTTTTGTTCCTCATCTGTGGAGAAGTGACTTTGGACTACATAAATTCTAAGAGATCTTTCAAATATAAAATTTTTGTTTTACCAAATTTTATAAAATTCATATTTCATTGAATTTATGTTGGCATTAAATTAAATTTAACATATTAATTACTTGCTCTGTAGTTTCTGAAAATCCCTATGAAAAGATGGATGTATATTTTTTAATGTAAAAAAATATTCTCAGTACATCATTTGAAATATTTCCATGGTTGTAGATCCAATAAATTCATGACTTTCAAATATTATCAATTTTCTCCACCCAAGAGAAAGTTAGTTTATGAACTGAATAATAATATGTCTACTTTTGAGTAATATTAATAAAAGACCCCATGTTCAGGTTGACATTTTGTACTTTTCTCCATATTTTTACAATGAAGGCCAAGTTATATCTTAATAGTATACATTTTAGCATTTTGTATCCACATTTGTACTTTAAGGAGCTTATAAATGCAAAAACATTGTACACTTAACTTTTATCATAAAAAAAGTTAATGAAAATTCTATTAATTTATCTAACTAAACTCAAAAAGCAATTATATACTAACTAAATGACCAGCAAGTGGCATTTCCGTGAGGTCAACTTTTTTTTGAATTCTTAACACACGTTTATTTTTTTTGATCTACCTGATAAATAGTTAATATTTGGTCCAATAACTTGGATGGGCTATAGTGTGAGCACAGCCCTGACAGTACAATCCCAAAGCAAAGCAAAATAAAACTTATTTCCCTATTTATCCTTTGAGGATATTCATAAGCATAAAACATATAATAATAATAGATAAAACATAAAAGGGGAAATCTAAGAGGCATGACTTTGCAGGAAAGCAGGAGGAGTTGGTGGCAAGAGCCAAGGATACACAGAGAAGCAGTTAAGGCTGCCTGGAGAATTAGTTACTTGGGGTTAATGGGAAAGAGAACTTTCTGTAAAATTCATGGGAGGTGCCAGAACAAAACTGAATCCAGGGACTGGAACAGTATTGATCTGAGATGGAGAAAAAAGGCTGGTCATTGCTGCAATTTAAATAAAGTATTATGTAGAGAGAGATGGTTACTTAAAAAAAAAAAAAAATTCCTGTGATCAGGCAAGATAGCCTCAAGCTTGACTCTGCATTGCTTTCAGCACAGTAACATGGCAGAAGTCCAAAGCTGCCAATATAAGACCAGGGAGGTAAGGTGAAACACAGACAAACACCCACCCTGCCTTAAGCAACCCCCCCTCCACACACACACAGCCACTGATGCTACAAATAAATAAGCAAATACATAATTGAAGGTATGTTCCAGAAGAAATTGAAAAAAATTTTAATTAACATATTTAGGATCATCAAATAAGTAGAAGAAAGTATAATGTCCAAAAATAAGAAGACTTTATTAAATTAAGTGAGAATAAATTAAATAAAAATAATTGGATATTTTAAAAAGACTAAACAATTTGAAATCTTGACAAAATACCTATAGACATTTAAATAAAAGTTAAATGGATAAACTACAAGGTCCTATTGTATAGCACATGGAACTATATTCAATATCCTGTAATAAACCATAATGAAAAAGAATATGAAAAAGAATATATATATGCATATATTTATGTATAACTGGATCATTTTGCTGTACACCAGAAACTAACACAAAATTGGAAATCAACTACACTTCAATTAAAAAAAAATTAAGTGGACAGATTACACATTAGATTATACACAAAAAGAAAGAAATGACGAATTTTAAAATATTACTGAGAAATTCACCAAGAAGAAAGTGCAAGAAGAGAAAAGAAAAAAAAATAACAAGGAGAGTATTAAAAGCTACCAAGGAAGAACACATTACTTACAAAGGTGTGACAAATAGATTAACAGATGGCTTCTCATCCAAACAGTACATGCCATAGACATTTGAAAGTGTTGGAGAAGAAACTACCAACCTAGAATTATTAACTTCTCTAAAATATGATTTAACAGTAAGAGCAAGACAAAGACATTTTAAGACACAAAAAACAACAGAATTTGCTTCTTATTGACTCACACTGAAAAACTATAGAAATGTTTACTTCAACATAAAAGTAAACCATTAGAAATGTATGGTGTGTAAGAAAAAATGACAAAACAGAATTTAAATATAACTTTTTACTTTAAATATAATAATTGTCTTTTAAAGGTAAAACTATTATTCTTGTTAATTTCACATAAGATCTTATGTTTTCAAAACATGTTTAAATCTCAAAATTGTTTCTTTTTTTCTTTTGTGGTACGCGGGCCTCTCACTGTTGTGGCCTCTCTCGTTGCAGAGCACAGGCTCCGGACGGGCAAGCTCAGCAGCCATGGATCACGGGCCCAGCCGCTCCGCGCCATGTGGGATCTTACTGTGCTGGGGCACGAACCCGTGTCCCCTGCATCGGCAGGTGGACTCTCAACCAATGTGCCACCAGGGAAGCCCTCAAAATTGTTTCTTGTTCAGAAGAAAGATCATCTATTCAATGTACTAGACAGTAAAACATATTTTCAGCTTCTACGTGAGAAAAAAGAGAATGTATTGAAAATACATCAATGCAGTAGAATGTAAGAAAGGAAACAAAAGAATCAAAGGTAGTAAATGGTTAAAAAACAACAATACACACGAGATAAAATAAAACGAATGCAGAAATATGTTAAAATATATCTGCAACCTTAATAAATGTAAAAAAGTTATATTAACCTATAAAAGATTTTCATAATGGCTTAAATATTTCATATGCTGCTTATATATTAAACACCTAAAGTAAATTGCACTGAAGGATTAAAAAGAAATGCAATTTAAATATGCACCACAACAAGCTCTGATAAAGAACTTTATGTGCTCATTCTAAAATGGATATGGAAGAGAAAAAGAACAAGAGTTTTCCTTACTGAATATCAAGAATTATTATCAAACTCTAGTAATTACAATCTGTGATGATAACTGCCTAGGTATAGATAAGTGAATGGAAGCAAATAGCGAATTAAAAAACATAGCCACATGTACAGGGAATCCCAACATTTAACCAAGATAGAATTATAAATCCAATAGGGACTTCCCTGGTGGTCCAGTGCTTAGGAGTCTCCCCTTCCACTGTAGGGGGCATGAGTTGTCTCAGGTCAGGGAACTAAGATCCCACATGCCCCACGGTGAGGCCAAAAAGCAAAGAAAAATCCAGTAAATTTTCTAAAAAACTGTAGTTAAATAGAATAAAAGTAGACTAAAAATAACATTAAAATGAAAGTAAAATAAAATAAAATCTTGTAACCATACCATGCCCCAAATTATTTCCAGAACAAATAAAAAACTAAAGAGAAAAAAATTAGGTGCAAATATTTTTATTAAGGGAAGGTTTTTTTTTTTTTTCCTTGTGTTATGCGGGCCTCTCACTGTTGTGGCCTCTCCCATTTGCGGAGCACAGGCTCCGGACGCGCAGGCTCAGTGGCCATGGCTCACGGGCCCAGCCGCTCCGCGGCATGTGGGATCTTCCCGAAACGGGGCACGAACCCGCGTCTCCTGCATCGGCAGGCGGACTCTCAAGCACTGCGCCCCCAGGGAAGCCCAAGGGAAGGTTTTTTTTTTTTTTTTTTTTTTTTTAAACATTATCACAGTCCATTAAAGAGTTCAGTGAATTAAATAAAAATATATACATTATAATTAAAAATTAAATAAAAATAGAATGTAATTAAAAATGGTTGTCAGGGTGATTGCGGATTTTGCAGAATTACAAGGGTCTTGAAGCAGGCCATCTGTGGGTTGTACGATGCTACTAAATTTTTGTTAGCTGCCTTCAGATCAAGGCAGCATCCTGATGGAGTTGCAATTTAGTTCCAATTCCATGTAGTTCAATACCATGTAGTATTTGCTCTTAAATCTAATGAGAAGGACTCATCCCAAAATACTTCAAATGTGAGATTCTCAGAGAGCACACTGGTACCTGTGCCTTGCCTTTATTTTCTCTTAGAAGCATTTGCTTCTAGATTGTATAATCTAGTAAATTGTTATGGATATATTGACTGGACTCACATATCTGGTCTACCTAAATTAGTGGATTTTGTGTTGATAGATTGTTATCAAAAATGTGAAAGCACATGGTATACTTGTGCCTGGACGAAATATCCAAAAAGTACTTTTTATTATTATATTATAAAGCATTAAATTACTGATTTTGTTTTTCATCTTTTTTCAGGCTTCTTTCTTTCCCAATCTGACAAAATGTGTTTTCAAAAAATTCAAGCTACTCACAGACATAGAGAACAGACTCGTGGTTGCCAAAGGGGAGGGCGGTAGGAGAGAGATGGATTGGGAGTTTGGGGTCAGCAGATGCAAACTATTACATATAGAATGGATAAACAACAAGGTCCTACTGTATAGCACAGGGAACCATAGTCAATATGGTTAAAAACATGATAAAAACGTGATAAAACATAGTGAAAAGAATATTAAAAAATAACGTGGGGCTTCCCTGGTGGCGCAGTGGTTGAGAGTCCGCCTGCAGATGCAGGGCACACGGGTTCGTGCCCCGGTCCGGGAAGATCCCACATTCCGCAAGGCGGCTGGGCCCGTGAGCCATGGCCGCTGAGCCTGCGCGTCCAGAACCTGTGCTCCGCAACGGGAGAGGCCACAACAGTGAGAGGCCCGTGTACCGCAAAAAAAAAAAAAAAAATAATAATAATGTGTACATATGTAAAAAAAATCCAAGCTTTTACAGATGTTTATTTTTGAATTTTGAAAAATACTGGTATAAAATAAAATGGAAGCTCTCTTATATCAGTTGTTGAAAACCACCTTGACTTTCGCTGTTTTTTTGCTAATGACTTTTGTTTTGATCACTGGTCACCACTGATCACATAACTAACTAGCTACTACAGCTCTTGTTAATTCCTGTTAAGAGTTTCTTGGAAAGTTTCCACTCCCCTCGTCTGCTTGGGTTCAGATCACTAGGAATGTGCTCATCTTCAGTTGACTCAGCTGCAGTTGGTCTATATGCCCAGTTTGCTCTCTGCTTTTCATATCTCTCATGAAAACATGGATGTTTCGATTCTGAGAAAATGCTCAGGTCTCTCCTTCTGGGGAGGCATGAGGTCATCCTGGCAAATATACTGGGTCCCAGTGAATTCTACAACTGATTCGGGGCTCTATCCTTGGACTCACCCCATACTTCCCTGAATATGAACTAGGATACCTCTGAATCTCAGCTGACGTGAATGAATGGGCAAGTTTTCCCCATGGCATTTTAGCTTTAAATACAGAGGAAATTAAGTTGTTCCCTGTGCAGCACTTCATTGCTAAACTGACAGGTTTTTTTCCTTGGATACTAAGTGTAGTCCCAGATTTAAGGAGCATAGGCCGCTAGAAAGCTTGGTATGGAATAGGTTGAATTTTAAATGTCTGACATTGACAAAATTGCAAAGATTTCTTTTAATAGCAAATAAAATCTGTAACATAGTAACTTTGGGGTTTTAGGCATAGTCAATCCTAAGAGTTGTATTCTTCCTTAATTTACATTTTAAGTGCCTATCAAGGTAGAAGGCAATGAATTCAGAAGACAGAGCCTATAATGATGTTCTCTTCTCTTGAACCAGGGCAATATCTTCAAGGTCATATAATATATTATTCTTTTTAAACTTTTAAAGCATAATTTTTTCATATATCAAACTTATTACTGCTTAGATACAAAGTAGGAGAATAGGTCTTTCACACCAAACATATAGGCAATTGCTAATGTTTAGGTAACATTTTGCAATGTGCAATAAGTTACATCCACTGTGTTTCAGAGAAAAACCAAGATCATTGTGGTTGGTTAGTTTTAATTTGCATGATCCCTTCCAGCTGGTACTTGCTTTGAAAAGAATGAAAGTATTTTTTATAACTTTCAGTTTATATGTCCATGGCATACAGATGTTGTTCCTTAATATTTTGGATATATTATTGAAAATAAAAATAAAAAGGCAAAGTGAACTTTATTATTCTGATTAAATTTTTTTTTATGAATTAGGTGAGTAGATCAGGTGAATAAAGAAAAGTGGGGAAAGAGACTGCAGAAGGATGGCTAGAAATGTGAAATGAAATCATGACAATACTGTGTGATGGAAGTGAAAGTGTCAATAAAGACCTCACTTTTGGAGGCAGTTTCAGTGGACTAGTGGGGAGACACCCTGGGTTGAGAACTCTAAAGCAGTGTTAAAAAATGTTTATAAACGCAGCCACAAATAGAATCCATCTCTTTCGACTTTTAGCCTCCTGTTATTTCCACTATAGCGTGCTGCTGCTCGGTATTGAAAGGACTTTTGTAAGGTTTGTAGAAATAAATACCTTCAGTTTATCATCCACCAGAAGAAAAAGTGCCTGTTTGATGTCAGACTTCTGGGAAAATGAACTAAAATTCAGAAATTTAACGTGTAATAAATTATATGAAAAATAGAGGAATGATACTGTAGTGGCTTCTTATTTTTGAACTAGTCACACATAAGATGGGTGGGCATAGAGTAGAGAAAAGCTAAGAGCAGATGAGCTGGGTCGCATCACCAGGATTGTGACCTGTTATGTTTCATCATGTTATGGACCACAGCTCTCAGCAAGGTGATACTGGTGGTCCATTATGTGCACATACTAAGATACTTAATCCAGAATATTATGACCAAATTTTCTCTAAGTAACTGAGATTATTCACTGTGAAGAAGAAACTGACAGTCCATGATTTTAATAAGCTGAACACAAAGAAGTGAATAAAGTTTATTTTTTTAAGTATTGTCTACCGAGGTCATCATAAAAATGGACATAGGGAATTAATTTAACTTCAGGCTACGCATAATACACTTTTTGACTACTGAATCATAAATGTATTATAAAGTCCAGGGACTTCATTTGGGAGACTGAAAATGAGTCACTGAAGGTTGTATTTATTTTTTCTGCCTAAATTTGAGGTGCTGGTACATACAGTTGGAAGTCCAGCCTACTGTAATGTTATACAGTTTACAACATTTCCTGGGTTAAGTCAGCTAGATGCAAAGTTCATTCTTTATAAATATATGTATCCTGTATTATATATAGCCACCTATGTATACCTGTGGACATCCACATAGTTATATAACTACATAAACCACAACGTATGTATATATATGTGTGTGTGTGTGTGTGTGTGTGTGTGTGTATGGTATATGTTGTGTAAATGAAACTACTGTGTAATTGCAGTTATATGTGGACCGCTGTAACCATCTATGTATAACTTTAACCACAACTACATTATTGTCCAGCGAAGATTATTGTGCAGAACAAAGGAACAAGAGAAAGGTTTTCCAAACATTCTATTCAAACAACACGATTCTCTAGAGATGGTGACTCTGGTGGCCTACCAGCTGGCTTCTAGAAACTCTAGCAAGTAGCAAATACAAGGATGCTGGGGTTCACAGAGATGCCGTTTCTAAACAAAACCTCATTGATACCTGTGTGTCCTTTTCTTCCGTAGTGAATGGATTCTACCGGGTGTGTTTTAGTATTAGAAAAAATAATACCTATGTACCTGGAATCAGGACAGATGTATTCCCGCCCACTTCTACTTTCCTCATAGGCAAACCTTATTCTAAGGTTTGCCTATGGTTCTCATATTCATCACATATGGTTCTCATATTCACTGGTTCTCATATTCATCACAAGTAAAAAGAAGTGGTTACACTAGGTCTCTACTATATTTTTCAGTTCTGTTATCTGTTGTATGTTGTACTTGAATATCTTATTTAAAAAATGTTTTCTTTTTAATGCACCAGAATAGTTAATATAACTGAGTATAAATAGTTTTGTAAAGCAAAGATGGTTTGGGAAAACAATATTTACCACCTAGCATGCTTTTCATAATGAGACTTTCATTTGCTTAAAGCAGAGTAACACACATTCTTTAATTAAACAGAATTCAGTGTGAATATTTTCTCCTAGTGCAAGCTTAAATTATTGTACATTTTAGACTGCAGTCCTAAGATGGCAAAGAATATATTTTATCTATATTTAGCTTCTTTCAGCTTCAAATTAAGCTGGCTATTGAAAGGTATAATTGATTAGAATCTCTACAGTTTTTGTTCTTCTAAATTAATGACTCAGATGTCATTACAAGTTCCACCTTCCTTGAAAGAGTGAAATTAAATTAATGGTCATAATTCTCATTATTTAACACTTATAGTTCTATTCTTACCCCAGATGTTTAAAGAAAGTGTATTGCCCATGTTAGAATTTTTCAACATAGAGCATTACACTTAAAAGTTTTAGACACTTTCACAATATGAACCATAGGATTAAGAATAAAATTCCATGTTTGCTAGTGTTTCCATATAGATTTGAACCACCCTTACCCATGCAGTCTGGACACAGAAGTCACATTGCTACTGCTCTCACATTATAGCTGCATTTGTTTATCTTAAGTCTTCATTTACATTGATCTAAAGCAAATGGAAGTGAAGGATTCCCTCTTCCAGTAGTATGAAGTCTGAATAATTAGTTTGCTTTTTTTTTTTTCCTCTATGGCTACTTCTCGTATAGGCTACCCCGTTATATCTGCAACATTATGTGTGTGGCCATTCTGACCAGTATGAGATGATATCTCATTGTAGTGTTTTTTTTTTGCGGTATGCGGGCCTCTCACTGTTGTGGCCTCTCCCATTGCGGAACAACAGGCTCCGGACGCACAGGCTCAGCGGCCATGGCTCATGGGCCCAGCCGCTCCACGGCATGTGGGATCTTCCCACATGTGGGATCAGCAGGCGGACTCTCAACCACTGCGCCACCAGGGAAGCCCTCATTGTAGTTTTGATTTGCATTTCTCTAATGATTAATGATGTTGAGCATTCTTTCATGTGTTTGTTGGCAATCTGTATATCTTCTTTGGAGAAATGTCTATTTAGGTCTTCTGCCCATTTTTGGATTGGGTTATTTGTTTTTTTGATATTGAGCTGCATGAATTGCTTGTATGTTTTGGAGATTAATCCTTTGTCAGTTGCTTCATTTGAAAATATTTTCTCCATTCTGAGGGTTCCCTTTTCGTCTTGTTTATGGTTTCCTTTGCTTTGCAAAAGCTATTAAGTTTCATTAGGTCCCATTTATTTATTTTTGTTTTTATTTCCATTTCTCTACAAGGTGGGCCAAAAAGGATCTTGCTGTGATTTATGTCATAGAGTGTTCTGCCTATGTTTTCCTCTAAGAGTTTGATGGTGTCTGGCCTTATATTTAGGTCTTTAATCCATTTTGAGTTTATTTTTGTGTATGGTGTTATGGAGAGTTCTAACTTCGTTCTTTTACATGTAGCTGTCCAGTTTTCCCAGCACCACTTATTGAGGAGGCTGTCTTTTCTCCACTGTATATTCTTGCATCCTTTATCAAAGATAAGGTGACCATATGTGCGTGGGTTTATCTCTGGGTTTTCTATTCTGTTCCATCGACTTATATTTCTGTTTTGTGCCAGTACCATACTGTCTTGATTACTGTAGCTTTGTAGTATAGTCTGAAGTCAGGGAGCCTGATTCCTCCAGCTCCATTTTTCGTTCTCAAGATTGCTGTGGCTATTTGGGGTCTTTTGTGTTTCCATAGAAACTGTGAAATTTTATATTCTAGTTCTGTGAAAAATGCCAGTGTTAGTTTGATAGGGGTTGCATTGAATCTGTAGATTGCTTTGGGTATTTGTAGTATAGTCACAATGTTGATTCTTCCAATCCAAGAACATGGTATATCTCTCCATCTATTTGTATCATCTTTAATTTCTTTCATCAGTGTCTTATAATTTTCTGCATACAGGTCTTTTGTCTCCTTAGGTAGGTTTATTCCTAGATATTTTATTCTTTTTGTTGCAATGGTAAATGGGAGTGTTTTCTTAATTTCACTTTCAGATTTTTCATCATTAGTGTATAGGAATGCTAGAGGTTTCTGTGCATTGATTTTGTATCCTGCTACTTTACCAAATTCATTGAATAGCTCTAATAGTTTTCTGGTAGCATCTTTAGGATTCTGTATGTCTAGTATCATGTCATCTTCAAACAGTGACAGCTTTACTTCTTCTTCTCTAATTTGGATTCATTTTATTTCTTTTTCCTCTCTGATTGCTGACGCTGAAATTTCCAAAACTATGTTGAATAACAGTGGTGAGAGTGGGCAACCTTGTCTTGTTCCTGATCTTAGTGGAAATTGTTTCAGTTGTTCACCATTGAGGATGACGTTGGCTGTGGGTTTGTCATATATGGCCTTTATTATGTTGAGGAAAGTTCCCTCTATGCCTACTTTCTGCAGGGTTTTTTTATAAATGGGTGTTGAATTTTGTTGAAAGCTTTCTCTGCATCTATTGAGATGATCATATGTTTTTTCTCCTTTAATTTGTTAATATGCTGTATCACGTAGTTTGATTCGCATATATTGAAGAATCCTTGCATTCCTGAAATAAACTCCACTTGATCATAATGTATGATCCTTTTAATGTGCTGTTGGATTCTGTTTGTTAGAATTTTGTTGAGTACTTTTGCATCATGTTCATCAGTGATATTGGCCTGTAGTTTTCTTTCCTTGTGACATCTTTGTCTGGTTTTGGTATCAGAGTGATGGTGGCCTTGTAGAATGAGTTTGGGAGTGTTCCTCCCTCTGCTATATTTTGGAAGAGTTTGAGAACGATAGGTGTTAGCTCTTCTCTTAATGTTTGATAGAATTCGCCTGTGAAGCCATCTGGTCCTGGGCTTTTGTTTGTTGGAAGATTTTTAATCAGGCTTTCAATTTCAGAGCTTGTGATTGGTCTGTTCATATTTTCTATTTCTTTCTGGTTCAGTCCCGGAAGGTTGTGCATTTCTAAAAATTTGTCTGTTTGTTCCAGGTTGTCCATTTTATTGGGATAGAGCTGCTTGTAGTAATCTCTCATGATCCTTTGTATTTCGGCAGTGTCAGTTGTTACTTGTTTTTCATTTCTAATTCTATTGATTTGAGTCTTCTTCCTTTTTTTCTTGATGAGTTTGGCTAATGGTTTATCAATTTTGTTTATCTTCTCAAAGAACCATCTTTTAGTTTTATTGATCTTTGCTATCATTTCCTTCATTGCTTTTTCATTTATTTCTGATCTGATGTTTATGATTTCTTTCCTTCTGCTAACTTTGGGGTTTTTTTGTTCTTGTTTCTCTAATTGCTTTAGGTGTAAGTTAGGTTGTTTATTTGAGATGTTTCTTGTTTCCTAAGTTAGGCTTGTATAGCTATAAACTTCCCTCTTAAACTGCTTTTGCTGTATCCCATAGGTTTTGGGTCACTGTGTTTTCATTGTCATTTGTTTCTAGGTATTTTTTGATTTCCTCTTTGATTACTTCAGTGATCTTTTGGTTATTAAGTAGTGTGTTGTTTAGCCTCCACGTGGTATTTCTTTTTACAGATCTTTTCCTATAATTGATATCTAGTCTCATAGCGTTGTGGTCGGAAAAGATACTTGATACAATTTCAATTTTCTTAAATTTACCAAGGCTTGATTTGTGACCCAAGATATGATCTATCCTGGAGAATGTTCCATGAGCACTTGAGAAGAATGTGTATTCTGTTGTTTTTGGATGGAATGTCCTATAAATATCAATTAAGTCCATCTTGTTTAATGTATCATTTAAAGCTTGTGTTTCCTTATTTATTTTCATTTTGGATGATCTGTCCATTGGTGAAAGTGGGGTGTTAAAATCCCCTACTATGATTGTGTTACTGTCGATTTCCCCGTTTATGGCTGTTAGTATTTGCCTTATGTATTGAGGTGCTCCTATGTTGGATGCATAAATATTTACAATTGTTATATCTTATTCTTGGACTGATCCCTTGATCATTATGTAGTATCCTTCTTTGTCTCTTGTAGTAGTCTTTGTTTTAAAGTCTATTTTGTCTGATATGAGAATTGCTACTCCAGCTTTCTATTGATTTCCATTTGTGTGGAATATCTTTTTCCATCCCCTCACTTTCAGTCTGTATGTGTCCCTAGCTCTGAAGTGGGTCTCTTGTAGACAGCATATATGTGGGTCTTGTTTTTGTATCCATTCAGCCAGTCAATGTCTTTTGGTTGGAGCATTTAATCCATTTACATTTAAGGTAATTATCCGTATGTATGTTCCTATTACCATTTTCTTAATTGTTTTTGGTTTATTATGTAGGTCTTTTCCTTTTCTTGTGTTTCCTGCCTAGAGAAGTTCCTTTAGCATTTGTTGTAAAGCTGGTTTGGTGGTGCTGAATTCTCTTAGCTTTTGTTTGTCTGTAAGACTTTTAGTTTCTCTGTCAAATCTGAATGAGATCCTTGCTGGGTAAAGTAATCTTGGTTGTAGGTTTTTCTCTTTCATCACTTTAAATATGTCCTGCCACTCCCTTCTGGCTTGCAGAGTTTCTGCTGAAAGATCAGCTGTTAACCTTATGGGGATTCCCTTATGTGTTACTTGTTGTTTTTACCTTGCTGCTTTTAATATTTATTCTTTGTATTTAATTTTTGATAGTTCGATTAATATGTGTCTTGGCATGTTTCTCCTTGGACTTATCCTGTATGGGACTTTCTGTGCTTCCTGGACTTGATTAACAATTTCCTTTCCCATATTAGGGAAGTTTTCAACTGTAATGTCCTCAAATATTTTCTCAGTCCCTTGCTTTTTCTCTTCTGCTTCTGGGACCCCTACAATTTGAATGTTGGTGCATTTAATGTTGTCCCAGAGGTCTCTGAGACTGTCCTCAATTCTTTTCATTTTTTTATTTTTATTTTTTCTGCTCTGCAGTATTTATTTCCACCATTTTATCTTCCAGGTCACTTATCCATTCTTCTGCCTCAGTTATTCTGCTACTGACCCATTCTAGAGAATTTTTAATTTCACTTACTGTGTTGTTCATCTCTGTTTGTTTGCTCTGTAGTTCTTCTAGGTCCTTGTTAAACGTTTCTTGTATTTTCTCCATTCTATTTCCAAGATTTTGGATCATCTTTACTGTCATTATTCTGAATTCTTTTTCAGGTAGACTGCCTATTTCCTCTTCATTTGTTAGGTCTGGTGGGTTTTTGCCTTGCTCCTTCATCTGCTGTGTGTTTCTCTGTCTTCTCATTTTGCTTAACTTACTGTGTTTGGGGTCTCCTTTTCACAGGCTGCAGGTTCATAGTTCCCGTTGTTTTTGGTGTCTGTCCCCAGTGGCTAAAGTTGGTTCAGTGGGTTGTGTAGGCTTCCTGGTGGAGGGAACTAGTGCCTGTTTTCTGGTGGATGAGGCTGTATCTTGTTTTTCTGGTGGGCAGGTTCACATCTGGTGGTGTGTTTTGGGGTGTCTGTGGCCTTATTATGATTTTAGGCAGCCTCTGTGCTAATGGATGGTATTGTGTTCCTGTCTTGCTAGTTGTTTGGCATAGGGTGTCTAGCACTGTAGCTTGCTGGTCGTTGAGTGAAGCTGGGTCTTGGCATTGAGATGGAGATCTCTGGGAGATTTTCGCCGTTTGATATTACGTGGAGCTGGGAGGTCTCTTGTCGACCAGTGTCCTGAACTTGGCTCTCACACCTCAGAGGCACAGCCCTGATGCCTGGCTGGAGCACCAAGAGCCCATCCTCCACACAGCTCAGAATAAAAGGGAGAAAAAAAGAAAGAAAGATAGAAGAAGATAAAATAAAATAAAGTAAAATAAAATAGTTATTAAAATAAAAAAATAATTATTAAGAAAAAAATATTTAAGTAATTAAAAAAAAAACAAACCGGAAAGACAGAACCCTAGGACAAATGGTGAAAGCAAAGCTATACAGACAAAATTACACACAGAAGCATATACATACACACTCACAAAAAGAGAACAAGGGGACAAAAAATATATATCTTTGCTACCAAAGTCCACCTCCTCAATTTGGGATGATTCATTGTCTATTCAGGTATTCCATAGAGGCACGGTACATCACTTTGATTGTGGAGCTTTAATCTGCTGCTCCTGAGTCTTCTGGGAGAGATTTCCCTTTCTCTTCTTTGTTCTCAAAGCTCCCGGGGTTCAGCTTTGGATTTGGCCCCGCCTCTGTGGGTAGGTCGCCGGAGGGCGTCTGTTCTTCGCTCAGACAGGAAGGAGTTAAAGGAGCAGCTGCTTCGCCGGCTCGGCTCACTCAGGCCGGGT
>NW_006799183.1:1282982-1292371 GCF_000442215.2 Lipotes vexillifer | reverse complement strand
ACCCTCCTGGCTGGCTGTGGCGCACTAGCCCCCTTCAGGCTGTGTTCACGCTGCCAACCCCAGTCCTCTCCCTGCGCTCCAACCGAAGCCGCGCCTCAGCTCCCAGCCCCGCCCGCCCGGGCGGGTGAGCAGACGAGCCTCTCGGGCTGGTGAGTGCCAGTCGCCACTGACCCTCTGTGCGGGAATCTCTCCGCTTTGCCCTCCGCACCCGTTGTTGTGCTCCCCTGCGCGGCTCCGAAGCTTCCCCCCCTCCCTCCCCCGTCTCCACCAGTGAAGGGGCTCCTATTGTGTGGAAACCTTTCCTCCTTCTTGGCTCCCTTCCACTGGTGCAGGTCCCGTCCCTATTCTTTTGTCTCTGTTTATTCTTTTTTCTTTTGCCCTACCCAGGTACGTGGGGGGTTTCTTGCCTTTTGGGAGGTCTGAGGTCTTCTGCCAGCGTTCAGTAGGTGTTCTGTAGGAGTTGTTCCACATGTAGATGTATTTCTGGTGTATCTGTGGGGAGGAAGGTGGTCTCTGCGTCTTACTCTTCTGCCATCTTGAAGGTCCTCCCGAAACAAGCTTTCCGCCTTACCATTTTTAAGTCCAACTTTGTTACCTATGATATTAGGCAGATACCTTTTAGGTAACATGCATTTTGTTTTCTCTAAGTTAATAGGTTGTTTTCTGATGCTTCCATATAAATGTTGAGGTTAGAAGGAAATGTCATAGGATCATTATCACACCATCTGCTCAAGCTGGTTTGTTTTTGTCACATGCTTTTCAGTGTTCTTACCGAGCTGTCAACAAACTGCCAATTAATTATGAAAACCTAACAGGTTGTCAGAGGTTACTATACCGAGAAAGTGAGCTCATGAGTCAGTATATCAGGGGATCAATTATTGCTGATTTAAAATTTCCAGAAGAGCTTCTGTGGACAAGTGAACTTTTAAAAATGCAATAATAACGCCTTTGGATTCTATAGACGAAGAGAAGTAAGAAGCTAATAATTATTTTCTGAGTATCCTTTGAGAAGAGCCTTCTTTATGTTTAGGTTGCCATTTGATAACTATATAATTGAATTCAAGTATTTCCTTAGTGATATTTCAATGGAGAAAATCTTATGAGGTACCATTCACAGAAGATAAACACGGAAACTAGTCTTTGTCTAACTCTCCACTGCTGAGCCCAAATGTCTATCTGCAATAGAAATGAGAGATCTCCTAAAAAAATGTTATCTGACTTTTAATATTAAATCTTTTTTACTTTATCCGTAATACCAAGTAAATCACTCCAGATGTATGCCAGCTTTTGATAAGATAAAACATTCTTATTTTTGTATAACTTGGTATTTTAAAGAAATTTTAGACTTGAAAATCATAAGACTACCACTGAAGAAATGAATCACAGTTAAGAGTATCAGAAAAGTAGATTAAAATAGTATAAATAGGTTGCATATATCAATACTACAGCAAAGATTTACACACTGACTTATTTTTCTCAACTAATGAAATTTCTTAAAGTTGATATTCCTATCCTGTTGCATTTTGGCAGAAAATATATTTCAGCAGATTGTTGATCTAATTATCAATGTGTAGAAGTTCACTCACCCAAAATTTATGAGATTTTTATTCACCTAATTAACTGTTCATTTGTTCTGTATTTTATAATAGATGAACTCTTTTCCATGTGGGATATATATATGTATCTTTTTTTTTTGTATCTATACACACACACACACACACACACACACACAAGAGAATTAGAGGGAGGTTAGGAGGGGAAAAGAAGGAGAGTAGAGAAAGACAAACCCTTAAGTGAGCACTTTTAGGAAATTTATGACCTCACCTTCACCCAGAATCATAATGCTACAGGATTGTTGCCATGCCTCTTTCCTCCTACTCCTGCTTCACAACAGAAGGAACATAGTATTCAGAGCTCTGAAAAAATACGCCTTCAGCTGAACTGTTCGCTTTATTCTCAGTCTCTATCGTGAACTTGAAATATTCCATCCAGTTGTCTTATAAACAAATATTTACCTCTGGGAGAAGGATTAGACTATATGTCAAAATGACAGCAGAAGGAAGGGTTGCAAATGAAAATATTTAGTTTTCTCAGGTTAGTTTTCAGGTGTTTTGTAACAGTAGTGGAAATGGGAATTGCATTCAGAATTGTCAGAATGCAGGAAAACACGCTCTTTCTTGTTTCCCTTGCATGCAAGATGACATTCATTTATGCATTCATTCACTGTATGTCCAGTAGGTGAAAGGCAATTTGATAGGTCCAGATGATATAATGGTGGGGAAACGAAACAAAACAGAACAGGTTCCAGCAACCACGAAGTTTGAAGGAGACAGATATATAGTCTTGTGAGTACCTTTTAAAGTAATCATATTAATTTTGTATAATTACAAAGAGATGCTCTGAAATGAAAGAATACTGATCTATGAGCAGAGTAACTAAGAAATGTAACTCAGGCTTCGTATTATGGGGAAGGATTCTAAGGGACATTTTTGATGTGGGATGGTCTTTGGATGATAAATGGGAAAATAATTGTATTTCAGTTGGAGAAAATAGTACACAAAAGCCTCATAGTAGGAATGGACAAAACAAGTTCAAATAACTGCACGAAATTAGTCAGGCTGGAGAACAGTTATTTAAAGAAGAGTAAGACACGCAGAGCCTAGATGCTATAGGAACTTGTAAGAACCAGTGGTTTTGTTTTTTATCTTAAGGATAAATGTATATATCCCAAAGTTACTAGCAAAGGCAATAATATCATGATGTTTAGATTCAACATGATTGATCAGGCTGTTGTGTGGAGAAGGGATTGAAGGTGCATAAGTGTGAAAGGCGAGGAAGGATGGGATTGGAGCATTTGAAGGGAGAAGTGGTACCTACAGCTTGAACTAGGGTTGTGACTGTAGATTTGGAAAGGAACTGATGTTTGATATATATATATATATATATATATGAAGGTAGAACTAATAGAACTTAGAAGTGGATTTAATATGGAGAGTAAGGGAGACTAAGATGTCAAAAAATGTCTCCTTTGTTTCTGGCTTGAGTAAAGGGATGAATGAAAGTCTGCAAAAGCATGGCTTTATGTAGGGATGTCTGTACTCTGAGGAGTTACTTTTGAAACATGAAGGCGGAGCTGTTAAGCAGGCTAATCGTACCAATCTGGAGATTGAATGCGACTACATATAATTAAAACCATAGACTATGTTGAATGTCTGGCTGAGTGAATGGAGTAGGATACATGGCTAATGGGATTAAGTCATATTTAATGGCAAAATAAAGGAGTAGAATGACTTGCAAGAGGACTGAGAAGACGTTTTTACAAACTCTATAGACACAGAAGAGATGGATGTCATAGATATCAAGTAAAGTGACCATTTTTTGAAAAAAAGAAATGTTATTTTGATAGAGTGATGAGGATAGAATCATGATTGATCAGAAAATGGATAGAATGAGATATACAATTCCTTCCAAAAATTCAGAAGGAGAAGAGAAATTATCTTAAAACATGGATGATTTGAACACATTTAAAGTTGGAAGAAAATCATTTAGAGACAGAGTTTAAATACACTAAATAGCAGGGTTAATCAGTTGGCTAAGTTTCTCAAGCCAGATGACCAGACTGGATTAGGGAGGAGGAGAAAAATCTCCTATAGACACAATAGTGACAAAGATGTGAAAGTGGTAAAGTGGAATATAGTTGAGGTCAAAGCATAGATTTGTTTGTTTGGAAGAGGGCTTAGAGAGTTTATATGGTGATAAATTTATGCAATTTTACAATTTCTCTGCTATAGCCAAGAATATAGAGCTGTGGAAAGAGCCATAGGACTTTTAGTTTAAAGCACTTAAAAAGCAATTTTCTAGGAAACGTCCTCTTAGGTGCTACTGGTAAAATGCGTTCATAACTCCATATAACCTATCTGTATAATTTCTGTTGTACCTCAGTTTATTAAGTACTTACCATAGAAGACTATCTTATCAACCTCTCACCAATATTTACCAGTAAATTATAATAGCTATAGTTTTATTAAGCATTATTCATCAAATATACTCCAAGAGGAGTTTGAGATTTAAAAATATGTTGATAATTGTATTCTGTATGGATGCTTAGAAAATTTATCATTGTTTAATGTTTACTCTCTTTTTAAAAATTTTTCTTTCAACCTGTGTTTATTAATTGTTCCTCAGTACATTTTTATTGGCCCCTAAATTTCTACTTATTCAATGTTGTGTAAAGCTGTATGAGTAAAACAAACAATATTTGTTATGATCAAGAAGATAATAATCTTTATTCAGAGATGCTTACCTATTATGGATTCAGTTGGCGACTGCTGCCAGGTTTTGATTAGATCTATTAAGATTTCTATTTGCTATTGAATATTTCTTGATACATTTATTCAATATAGAATGTATTTTCTGATTATTTGCAATGTTAATTTTCACAGGTGAAAAGCAATAAGGATGTTTAAGTGCTGGTCAGCTGTTTTGATTCTTGGATTCATTTTTCTGGAGTCAGAAGGAAGGCCAACCAAAGAAGCAGGATATGGCCTTAAATCTTATCAGCCTCTAATAAGATTGCGACACAAGGTACAGTACCCATCTGGACTTGCTCCTAGTGTCTAGCGGTTATGAACTAAACTATTGGTTGTCTGGTTTACTACTCACTTAGGAGCACTTATTTCAGAATATGCTTTCAGAATATAATTTACATAAAAATCACATTTTAAAACATGAAGTGGTAGTACTTTTGGAAGCTTACAACTTTGGGAATTAAATACTTTTTCACAAATTATAGAGAAGGGCTATTTTAAAAATATGTCATTAAAAGTTCACGTGAAGTAATAGTAAAGGATTTATAAAGATCAGTACATATGGTAAGACCTAATCACCCAGATGCTTTCTATTATTTTGATATTAATTTTAAGTTTAGAACTTTTCAAAATAAAACAATACTGTTATGTTCTTGAATTTCTCATAAAGATAAACAGAAAAGGATGTCTGTACCATCGAGAGATATATATAGTTTGGCAAAGTTTTTGTTTTTATAAAAATCATTAGACATTTTAAGTTCATCAAAAATCATAATTTTGTGTTGTCTAATGTTGAGAAAATACTTCATTTATTTATGTTAAATATTTTCAAGAAAAAAATAAGTTGACATTTAGGAATTCTATAAATTATATAGATTATATACTTACAGTAAATTAAGCTAGTGCTTTTATTTTAACAACAGATCATGATACTGCAAATAAGATACTAAAGCAACATTTTATTCAATCAAATAAGTTTACAATACATTTTGGTTTTCCTAGAGAACTGAAAAAAGACAAAAATGCTGATTTTGAAAAGAACATATGTATTTTTAAATTTCTTATGCTACTTGTCTTTTAAAAAACACTTGAAATAAACATAACTATATTGATTTCCTCCGTTACATTCAGTACATGCTAGTGGCATTTATTTTTGCTGAAATTCTTTCATCACATTATTGTATTTTGATAAAATTGCTAAACTTTACTGGTATTTTTATGTGCCAGACACTAGGCTAAGCTGTTAAATTTATTATTTTATTTAATCTTCAAAACAAACTGATAAAGACATCTATTTTCATTCTATAGGTGAGAAATAAAAATTCTTAGAATGTTAAAGGATTTTTCTGAATGCATATATTTATTAAATATATCAATAGGCTAGGGTATAACATGCAGGATAGATTTAATAGGAATAAAAGAGAAAATAAGTAAAATATAAAATATACTTCAATGTCAAAAATTATTGTAGAAATTTAGTCTCATGTAAAAGTAAATAAGTTATTAAAGTGTTCAGTCTGGATAAATACAATTGGAGAATTGGCCTCGTTCCACTATCTTTCAAATATCATTTGTTTCCCCTACTTCATGGACTAACAATAAGTTTTATCACTGCCCCAAACTTAGAAATAATAACTCCTTTATGAACGCTCTCAAAACACATTATTAATTCAACGTTTGACTCATACTGTTACAGATCCAGTGAATATTTATTCCATGCTTTGTGTCTGCCCTATGTTATGTGTCTTTAGGTCAGAAACTGTGCCTGTCTAATCTTTTCATTCCTGGTGCCATGAATATAGTAGATACTGTTTAATTGAATCGATGGCAGAAAAATGACAGGTAGAATGCATGACTAGGAGTTTTGACTGTTCCCCTGCTAAATATAAACCACAGATTTTTATGTATTATTTATAAATAATTTTGAATTAAGTTTGGACGTTGAAGATAAATTTCTTATCCTGCACTGCTGTGTGACTTAAGAAACCTTTAAGGAAATGAAACAACACAATGAGTTAAACCTGTTTTAGAAAGACTGATACCCACCCAAAATGATCAAAGTCACCTCCCAATCTTTTCCATCTCTGTGTCTTTAGCCCAAAATAATTAGAAACAATACATGATTGCTAGTATGCAGAAGCAGAGAGCAGAGAATGCTATGTAATACCTAACTTTCAAATGATGTGAGACAGAGGTGACATGAAGCTATAGAGGCATTCTGTGACTTTGTGTGTATGTGTGTAAACGTGTGTATTTGACAAGAATAAAAAAGTACCCTGAGCTGTGCAAGTTCCTGCAAAGTCCCACCAGATACCTTCCACACACCATCAACCCCTGACCCAGCCACTGGGATCTACTTTTCCTTCCCCAAGACCTTGAAGACTAATCTCATTATACTGTTTATTTTTGTTTATATGAGTCACTGTTTGAATCCCAGGGATACCTGGTCATCCTTTTTCCACTGCTTTCATTCCAGTTAGGTTCACATGCTACTTTGTTAGGCTTTCCCAAACCATAATTGAAAATGGGACAAACATAGACATTTCCTAGATCCCCTGTTTGATTTCTTTTCTTTCTTTTTTTTCCTTTTTTTCTTTTTGATGGGAAATAAGCTTTTATTAATTAGTCCCAGAGGTTCTAAACTTTTTATGTCCATGTTTTTATTTTTTTGGTCTTAAATAGGAAGGACCTTTTCTAGTCTTCTTACTGATATTCTAAATAGTTTTGTAAAACGTTTTCTTCTGTACTCTTCTCATATTTATTTATTTATTTATTTTAAATTTTTATTGGAGTATAGTTACTTTATAATGTTGTGTTAGTTTCTACACTACAACAAAGTGAATCAGCTATACATACACACATATCTCCTCTTTTTTGGATTTGCTTCCCATTTAGGTCATCACAGTACATTGAGTAGAGTTCCCTGTGCTATACAGTAGGTTCTCATCAGTTATCTATTTTATACATAGTAGCAGTAGTGTATATATGTCAATCCCTAACTCCTAGTTCATCCCACCTCCCCTTCCCTCCTTGGTATCCATATGTTTGTTCTCTATGTCTGTGTCTCTATTTCCTATTTCCACTCATAGAATACATCACTATTTGCAAGATATCTATTTTAATTATTTATTAGTTCGATGTTTCTTTCCTTATGATATAAGCTACTATTCATGTTGCTATAACACAGCACCTAGAACAGTATGTGGCACATGGTAAACAAGAAACAAATATATGTAGAATGAATGATTCCTTCTGTTGGCTAGAATAAGGCTTAAATCAAGATGATATACATATATAATTATATTATTATAATTAATAAGTCAGAAATAATTTCTTTTTCTACCATTTTACCAGAGTAAAATCAGTAGAGCTATACTTAATAAATTTTTTAAATATGTTATTTTAATAGCATTACATAAATTGCTTTTCTCTTATTTGTTATTTTTTAACCTATATAGTTTTATTTAAATTGCAAAGAATAGTAACCTCTGTAAACCTTTGGATAGGTGTCACTAGTATTAAATATTAGTTATTAACGACAAAACTATAAAATAATAGATATGATAGATACTGAGTTCTGATTAGCCAATCTCCACATTTTCCCCAGAGAGGTGTCTGTACTTTAAATCTGGACAAATGTATATACAGAATTCATTTTTATCAAATATTTGTGTGTTAACTGTATAATGAATCCCCTTTTGGGAGCCAAAACTGAGATGTGAGAATTATTTGTCATATTAGATAGAAATAGTGTAGATATAATTATAAACATATATGTACATAGTTATATCATTTACAACTCTGTATATACACAAATGTGATTACAAATATATTTGTTTGTCTCAAGATAAAAATGAGTAACATAAATCCATCATGCTAATTATAGAATCTTAATTATAGTCCATAATATGTATCTAAGGGAGCTGATCCTGTGTTTCATCCAATGTGTTTACCCAACAAGTATTTATTGAACTTAAGAGTAGGAAGTCATTAGCACTGTAAAATTGAAAAATACAGATACAAAATGCAAATCCAAACAGTGGCTCTTCCTTCATTATTATTTTAAAATAGCTGTTGCATACTTATATTGCACCGTGTACTTTCATATACATTAATGGTTATAATTTAATTCTACAATAATCCTGGGATGCAGGGAATATTATTCCTGTTTATCCAAATAATATTATTAAAATCAGAGAGGAAAAGTTACTTTCCCAAGGAGAAGAGAGGGGAACAGACAGAGTGAATGAAATTAGTAAGAGGTAGATAAAAGCATAGGTAGACCACAGATGGGGAAGAAGGACCAGAAAAGCATAAAGATGATGATGGTAGTAAAGCAATGTGACGTTAACTTCAACGAGAAACATCTCATGTTCGTTCAGATTGTTCCTCCTGCCCTTCCGTAAGCACAACCACAGTGTTCCCACCTCCATTTTCTTGGCCAGATTGAATGCCTTCTTCTGAAGGTTGCTGTAGCTCTGGTTTAGGCCAGTCTCCCAGTGAAGGAATAGTCACCACCCTAACTGCTGGTCTGTTGCTAGGAATCTGGGTGTTGAGCATAGTAGTAACTATTGGCTGCCATGTGCATTTGTGTAAAATCTTCCTGAATTCTCTCTTTCTTCTAGCATGACAAACAGCATCTGATCAAGGTGGTGTCTGCTTAAATCATCCTAAGTGTCTAAATCAACTAGGATGAGTGAAGCACACTGGCAATTAGTGAACATTGCATACTTACATTGTACTACGTACTTTCATATACATTGTTGTAATTTAATTCTACGATAATCCTGCGATGCATGGAGCATTATTCCTGTTTATCCAAATGATATTATTAAAATTGAAATGTGAAATTAGGGGAAAATCTTCTGTTTTAAACCACTGAGACTTGGGACTTGTTTGCTATCTCAGCATAACCATAGTCTGTTCTCACCAATAAAGAGAGAACTAGAATGTAAACTCCTATCACCTAACCACAAATTCTGGGCTTCTTTTCCTCTACTGTCTTGGTATTTTTTTTCATTTCCATTCCTATACTTTTCTTCCTCTCTTTCATCCAGTATTTCTTTCTTCTCTCTGTTTCCT
>NW_006799183.1:1278625-1282972 GCF_000442215.2 Lipotes vexillifer | reverse complement strand
TGAGTCATAATTTCCTATCACAATTAAAACTCCTGTTGTAGTCACAAACCTGTAATATGCATGTACTAATATTTCAGCATATTACCCTAGTCAGTTCACTGTAAATCCTGTCAGGGTCGGTGCCTATCTTACATCCTTTTTCTTACCTACAGCACTGATCACACCTGCTACATTGTTTGCTGATACTGGTAATCAAAGCCAAGCTAGAGGGAAGATCTTATGAGTACAGTAAGGAGTTCTCTTTGAGTATACCTAGTGGGACCACTGAAATATCTTAAATAGCTTACATGTTTGTGTGGCCCAGCTTTATAGTGCAGAGCAAACCAGAATTGCATTACTATCCCTTTACTTCCTAAATCAAAATGTTAGTCTATGAAAGTAGTTACCGTGCAAATGGAGCAAAGAGTTTGCATAATTTAATAAGTCCAGAGAGTGTTGCTATGCATGGCAGTGCACTGTAATTCTAAGAAGTCGTTTGTGGGAGGTGATGTTTTACTTTTGGTATTAAAAGATTGATAGATGTGGATTGGTGAAGAGTGGCAGGAGAGAACTCTAGGGAAGGAGAAAAACATTAAACAACACATCAAAACCGTGACTGCTCAGAGGATAGAAACCTTCAGGCAAACCCAGGAGCATTATTTCCTGACTGACTAAAAATTGTGCTATTCCATCTGAAATATCTTACTGCTTCCAGCATGTTCAAGGGAAGGCCCTTTAAAATGTTAATCTATTTTGCAGAGGTCAAGAATCAATTTGGACCATTATGTAAGAGAAAAAATGGTCATGATGAGGGAAGTAAAGACATCATGGTGGAATGATTAATTAAGTAAATGTTAAGGAATTAATTAATTAATATATATATTCCATATATATCGTAGTGATTGATTATTATTAATAAATCTATGACTTTTTATGTTTTTATTGAAGTATAGTTGATTTATAATTTTATGTTAGTTTCAGGTGCATAGCCAAGTGATTCAGTTATACATATACATACATATCTATTTATTTCAGATTATTTTCCCTTTTAGGTTATTACAAAATACTGAGTATAGTTCCCTGCACTATACAGTAGGTCCTTGTTTATCTGGTTTATATATAATAGTGTATATCTGTTAATCCCAAACTCCACATTTATCTTTCCCCACCTTTCCCCATTAGTGACCATAAGTGTTTTCTATATCTGTGAGTGTATTTCTGTTTTGTATATGTTTGTTTGTATCATTTTTTTTTTTAGATTCCACATATAAAAGATATCATATGATATTCGTCCTTCTCTGTCTGGCTTACTTCACTTAGTATGATAATCTGTAGGCCCATCCATGTTGCTGCATATGGCATTATTTCATTCTTTTTATGGCTGAGTAATATATCATTGTATAAGTATACCACATCTTCTTTATTCATTCATCTGGCGATGTACATTTAGGTTGTTCCATGTCTTGGCTATTATAAATAGTGCTGCTATGAACATTGGAGTGCATGTATATTTTTGAATTATGTTTTTCTCCAGATATATGGCCGGGAGTGGAATTGCAGGATCATATGGTAGCTCTATTTTTAGTTTTCTAAGGAACTTCCATACTGCTCTCCATACTGGCTGTACAAATTTCCATTCCCACCAACAGTGTAGGAGGGTTCCTTTTTCTCCACACCCTCTATAGCACTTATTAGTTATTACTAGTTGTAGACTTTTTGATGATGGCCATTCTGTCAGGTGTGAGGTGATACCTCATTGTAGTTTTGATTTGCATTTCTTGGCATTTTTCACATAACTAGAACAAAAATTTTTTTAATTTGTATGGAAACACAAAAGACCCCTAATAGCCAAAGCAATCTTGAGAAAGAAGAATGGAGCTGGAGGAATCACTATCCCTGACTTCAGAGTATACTGAAAAGCTACAGTAATCAAAACAGTATGGTGCCAGCACAAAAACAGAAATATAGATCAATGGAACAGGATAGAAAGCCCAGAAATAAACCCATGCACCTATGATTAATTAATCTACAAAAAAGGAGGCAAGAATATACAGTGGAGAAAAGACACTCTCTTCAATAAGTGGTGTTGGGAAAACTGGACAGCTATATGTAAAAGAATGAAATTAGAACATTCTGTAACACCATACACAATGATAAACTGAAAATGGATTAAAGACCTAAATGTAAGACCAGATGCTATAAAACTCCTCTAGAAAAATGTAGGCAGAACACTCTTTGGCATCCATTGCAGCAATATCTTTTTGGATTCATCTCCTAGAGTAATGGAAATAAAAACAAAAATGAACAAATGGGACCTAATTAAACTTAAAAGCTTTTGCACAGCAAAAGAAACCAGAAACAAAATGAAAAGGCAACCTATAAAATGGGAGAAAATATTTGCAAAGGATGCAACTGACAAGTGATTAATCTCCAAAGTATAGAAACTGCTCATACAGCTCTCTCTCTCTCTGTCTTTCTCTCTGTCTCTGTCTCTCTCTGTCTCTCTTTCTCTCTCTCTCTCTCTCTATATATATATATACTATAAACAATCCAATCCAAATGGGCAGAAAATCTAAATAGACTTTTCTCCAAAGAAGACATACAGATGGCCAAAAAGCTCATCAAAAGATGCTCAGCATTGCTAGTTATTAGAGAAATGCAAATCAGATTTTTTAATCCAAAAATTATGTTTGAAAAGGAGGATATTTATTTTTTTTCTGATAAATGAAGTTCCGCTATTAATTGAGTTAGTGCCTGGAGCCTAGTTTCCACAGGGCTATGCAAAGAGGGCTAGGTTACAGCAGCATACACCACAGGATATAGAAGATCTGTGCGTTGAAGGACACCATATGGACTGTTCTTTGCACCAGAAGAAGACATTTTCTTTAGGATACTTGACAGTAGCTAGTCTTGTCCTTTGCAATTAGAGATACAATCTCTGTCTTCTAAGGCTGTATATACACTTGCCTTTGCTCCGGAAGGGGACATTATCTCTGTGTTTCAAAGCTGCTTGCTGTACAAACATCCTTGAATATGATTCCAGAGCAAATGACAGTCAGTGTCTCTGCTCAGGAGATGTGCAGAAACTTGAGGGGGATTGTCTCCCAAGGCACAAGGGGAGTACCACCTGTACACCATCAAGTGTATCTAAGGCCTAAGCTAATGATGTGTATTTCAAAGTTGATTTGCAAACCAAGTGCATAGGTAAAACTTCATCCTACCTTTTACTGCTTAATTTTGTCCTTTTTAGAACTTTAAGGAAAAAAATGTTTTGTCGACCTTTGAATGTGTTGCTTTCATGTTTATTCCTTTACACCAGGACATATTTGCTAATCTGGGGAAAATCGGCATGTGGTTGACTAAATCACTTTCCTTACCAAAAATAAGTCAATAAAGGAATATATCTAACTTTTAAAATCTTCAAGATAAGGACCTACTAGTCATTTGATCCTTTTGAGAACGAATTCTCAAAGCAGTACTGTTGTTACAGATGTATAGAGTGATATGCATAAAGTCTGTCCCTTTATACATCTGTGACCCTACATTAAAATATTTTTTGTAAAAATTTAATAGTAGTAGTTATAACTGCTATCGTTTGAAGATTTGAAGTTTTGAAATGTTAAAAATGGGATGCATTAGCATTCTACTTATATCTATTCAATAAAATATAACAAAGTAATCAAATAAATCAAACTCACACAGTATATTAGAACCAAGCTTGTCAGGATTCCAGAAAACTCTGTTTATGCATTAGTCTTGGGCACTTATGATGTTTTTTACCACTCTGGGATGAATTTCAAGTGACCTGAGCCACAATGCTTTCTCTTACCCAACTCAATAATTTAAAATATTTATATAGATAGATAGATAGATAGATAGATAGCTGAAAAACAGTGGCTTTATCCCTGTTGCCCTGAACAGTTATTGATTCTTTTACTGATCAAGAAGCACCAGAATATTAGGATCTAGATGTGGTTAAACAGGTTTGTCATTACTGTTCATTTTGATTGAATTTTGATTGACTTCCAAAGCCGCCTTCTCTTTAGATATAGTTGTAGTTTTCTCCTCATTTCTGTGGAAAGAATGTGCTAGTACACATCAGTTTGATAAAGAAAGCAAACTACTCATATACCCAGATCTACCACTAATTAAGCACACTGTACTACCTCCTGTTCAAAAAAATATATATAGGTGTCATAGTTTATAACAGGGTTCAGTGTGGTTACTCTAAACATGTACATGTAGGAAAAAAGCTTATGAGTTGAGAACAGGCAAATGACGTAAATTAACATTAATATACCGCAACCTGGGCTTCCCTGGTGGTGCAGTGGTTGAGAGTCCGCCTGCCGATGCAGGGGACACGGGTTA
>NW_006799183.1:1254196-1278472 GCF_000442215.2 Lipotes vexillifer | reverse complement strand
AAAAAAAAAAAATATATATATATATATATATATACACCACAACCTAATATTTGTATTCACTACTTCAATGTGTAAACTAATTATAAGTTGTTTTGTACATCTTCCATTATTAAAATTCTATTGTGAATTCAATTAGCAAAGCTCTGTATTATAAATGAAAAGTAATATCCTGATTTATGAGCTTGACATTCAACATGTTTAAGGCATAAAAACCCTATGGTGTACAGATCACAGTTGAAAAGAATAGGATTAGTTTTAACTAATATTGCTTACTGCTTATTTCTGGCATCGGGTTCCCTGTATATGAGCTGAGAGATAGTGGGTTTAGAGCTATAAAATAGTAGAAAATATTCAATCCATCCTTAAAAGCATATAATATAGATGGGAAAAGTGAGTGCCTGAGAGGCAAAGGTCTTTACTGAAGATCACACAGTTTGAACTAGCCACCAGGCTGTCTGAAAGTCATTGGGAGTTTATCAGTTGTGTGTGTTAAACAAATGGCCCATTCAAAGATTGGGCTGTCAGAGATTATACTACCAATTGGTAGAACCATCCAACAAAAAATGTCTATTTTCAACATCCTGTCAGAAGGATACTTACATATGCTATCAGCAATGGTGGCAGTGTGGTTTTATTTTCTCCTAAGGGGCTTATTTTCTCTTTCCCAATTTTTAAATAGACTATTTTCTTATAGCACTTTTAGGTTCACAGCACAATCGAGTAGAGAGTCTAGAGAGTGCCCATATACTTCCTGGCACCTCATCTATAAGCTTCCTCCACTATCATCATCCTGCACCACGTGGTACTTTTGTTACAATTCATGAACCTACAGTGACAAATCATTATTACCTGAAGTCCGTGGTTTGCCTTAGCGTTCACTCTTGGTGTTCTACACTTTATGGATTTCGACACATGCATAATAACCTGTATCCACCATTGTAGTAGCATACAGGATAATTTCGTCCTCCTAAAAATACTCTGTGCTCTGCCTATTTATCTCTCTTTCTCCCATAACTCCCCATAAACTCTAATCATTTTATTGTCTCCATAGTTTTGCCTCTTCCAAAATGTCACGTTGTTGGAATCATATAGCCCTTACAGTTTGGCTTCCTTCACTTAATAGTGTGCACTAAAGATTTCTCCATATCTTTTCATGTCTTGATAGCTCATTTCTTTTTAGTACTGAATAATAGTTCATTGTCTGGATGTACCACAATTTATTTATCTGCTTACTGAAGGACATGTTGGTTGCTTAATTTTGATAATTAAAAATAAAACTGTTATAAACATCTGTGTGCAGGTTTTTGTGTGGACATAAGTTTTCGACTCATCTGGGGAAATTCCAAGAAGTGTGATTATTGAATCATATGGAAGGGTATGATTAGTTTTATAAGAAAGTATTACACTGTCTTCCAAAGTAGCTGCATCATTTTGCATTCTCACCAGCAATGAATGTGAGTGGTTCCACATTCTTGTCAGCATTTGGTGTTGCCAACTTTTTGGATTTTAGCCATTCTAATATCCATTAGAATACATATACATATAGTGGTATCTCACTGTGGTTTTAATTTGCCATTCACTAAAGACATATGACGTTTAACATTTCTGTATATTTATTTGCCATCTGTATATTCTCTCGGTATAGGTGTCTGCTCAGGTCTTTTGCCCATTTTTTAAATTGGGTTATTAGTTTTCTCATCATTGAGTTTGAGTCCATTGTATATTTTGAATAATAGTCCTTTATCAGATGTGCTATTTTCAGATATTTTCTTCCTGACTGTGGCTTGTCTTCTCATTTCTTGACAGTGTCTTTTGCAGAGAAGACATTTTTTAACTTTAATGAAGTTCAGCTTAACAATTATTTCTTTCCTGAATCATGTCTTTGTTGTAGTATTTTAAAAGTCATTGCCCTACTCAAGGTCATTTACATTTCCTCCTATGTTATTACCTTCTGGGGGTTTTATAGTTTTCCATTTCACATTTAGGCCTAAGATTCATTTTGGGTGATTCTTGTGAAGGGTTTCAAGTCTGTGTCTAGATTCATTTTTTCTTTTTTTACATGTAGGTGTCCAGTTGTTCCAGCATCATTTGTTGAAAAAGCTTTCTTTGCTCCATTGTACTGCCATTGCTCTTTCATCAAAAATCAGTTGATCATATTACTGTGGGTCTGATCTGGACTCTACTCTGTTCCATTGAGCTATTTGTCAATTCTTCCACCAATGCCACACTCTCTTGATTACTGTAGCTTTATAATAAGTCCTAAGTGCATTCATGTCAGTCCCCCACCTCCTTCTTTCTCAATATTGTATAGACTTTTCTGGTCTTTTTCCTCTCAAACTTTAGGATCAGTTGTCATTATCCATAAAATAAGTGGTTGAGATTTTGACTGGGGTTGCATTGAACATGTAGATCAACTTGGGAGGAATTGAAATCATGACAATATTGAGCCTTTATATCCATGAACATGGAATATTTCTCCATTTATTTAGTTCTTTGATTTTGTGCATCGGAGTGCTGCAGTTGTCTTTATATAGATCTTGTACATATTGTGTTAGGTTTATATCTAAGTATTTAATATTTCTGGGTGCTAATGAAAGTGGTATTGTCTTTTCAATTTTAAATTCCACATGTTCATTGTTAGTATGTAGGAAAATGATTCACTAATTCTAAAGTTTGAGTAGTGATCTATCTTTTTCCATTGTACTGCCTTTGTTCTTTTGTCAAAGATCAGTTGACTGTATATATGTGGGTCTGGTCTGGACTTTCCAGTCAAAATCTGACAAAATACCTCCTGGAACTAATAAGTGATTGTTGAAATTTCATAGGATACAAGGTTAATATACAAAAGTCAATCACTTCCCTTTTTACCAGCAATGAATAAATGGAATTTGAAATTAAAAACACAATACCATTTACATTAGCACTCACAAAAATGAAATACTCATGTGTAAATCTAACAAAATATGTACAAGATCTATATGAGGAAAACTACAAAATAAACAAAATCAAAAAATAACTAAATAAATTGGGAGATATCCTATGTTCATAGATAAGAAGACTCAATATTGTCAAGATAACATTTCTTCCCAACTTGATCTATAGATTCAACACAATCTAAATAAAACTCTCAGCAAGTTATTTTGTGAATATTTACCTCATCTACTGAAAAATTCCTGTGGTAATGAAGGTCAGTCATTGAAATGTCCACATGATACAGTATTTCAAAAGAATATATTTCTATTATTTGCCAGTTTATACATCCTCAGGAAATTTTGCCAACTAAGTTTCTATAGAGACCTAACAAAAACAAGTGTTCTGACATTACCAAAACAAATTAAAAATACAACAATTTATATTTTAAAAATATATGCTTTGAAGTAATATAAACATTTGTCTTAATTGTATAAAGATTTAGGAAATTATTGAAGGGAATTATGTATCCCTTATATTTTATTTTTACCCAAATTTTAGAATGAAATTTTAAGCATTCAGGAAAATTTGAAAGAATTTTACAGTGTGCACCCATGTAACCAAGACATTCATGAATATTTTGCTATGTTTGGTTTTCACATATTTATGTGTGTGTTTGTGTGCCTCTCCATCCCTCTTTCCATTTATTAATTTATCTTACTGTTGTATTAATTTCAAATTATAGACATTAATCTCTTCTTTCTTACTTTAACTAGATTTAACTATATCATTAACTAGAGTTAATATTTATTTAGAATTTTTTTTTATTATTTTAAAATACTTTATCCATACAGTGAAAAACCCAAAACTTATGTCTTCATTCTCTGAGTTTTGACAAATGTGTACATTTGTGAAACAGGCATCTAGGTACAGGTGTATCAAGATTGGAATGTCATCATTCCCCAAGGAAATTCCCTCACACTGCTTCCCAAGCAGTCTCTGACCCCATTCCCTCTGAGGCAATCAAAGTTCTGATATTTTTTACCATAATATAGTTTTGTCCATTCTGAAATTTCATGTAAAAGGGATCATGCCACATGTGCAGATTTGTGTAATACTTATCTTACTCATTATAATGTTACTGAGATGCATCTATGTTATTGAGCTTCTCCATAATATATTTAATTTTATTGCTGAATAATATTCCAGAATATGAATATACCACAGTGCTTTTTCTTAAATCCACTTCCTATTGATGAAAACCTGGTTGGAATTCTTATAAATAAAGCTTCTAAGAACATTCCTGTACAAATCCTTCGTGGTTGTATATTTTCATTTCCCTTGGGTCAATAGATAGCAATGAATTGCTTTTTGTAAGGTAGGTAGTTTTCCTTGAATAGGAAACTACCAAAACTTTTCCTAAAGTAGATGTACAATTTTACATTCTCAAGATTAATGCATACAATTTCAGTTACTGCACATTTTGGCAATATTTGCTGTTTTCTGTGGTTTTAATTTTAGCTATTCTGAGGAGTCTTATTCATTATAGTTTTGAGTTTTCTTGATGACTAGTGACATTGAGCATCTTTTCATTTGTGTACTGGCCATTCAAGAATTTTATTTTGTGAAATCTGTTCAAGTCTCTTTGCCCATTGTTTGTATGTATTTTTAATATTTGGCTTTTAAAGTTCTGTACATTTCATAAGTACTTCAAAGTATATAAATTATTTTATGGAAGTATTTATATTACTGTAAAATTTCAAGGTCAGTAAAGCCACTGTTAACTTCGTCAGTGTGATTTCATAGAAAACAATGTGAAGACAATAAAAAGGGTCTCCATTTGGGCAGAAGTTTTAAATGTTTAAGTAAACAATAATTGAAAGCTATAACTTTTAGCACAAATTAGATATGACTAAAATAATGCTATATTCTATTACTGTGAACCTAAAGATATATCTGGATATATTTATGTATGCATGTGTAATTATATATGTTTGTATATTTATAATTATATATAGTAATATATTTTATAATATATAATTACATATTTACTATGATATATAAACATTCATGTAATTCTAAAACATAGATTGTTCATTGTTAAAAAATTTAGGAATTCATCTATTGCAGTTAGTTTGTGAGCCACTAAAATTAATCGGTCACACCCAATTTAAGATCTAAAATAGTATTTCCCTAGTATATTATCTCTATAACTCACTTCTCTGAGAAGATTAACGATACGCAAACCAGAAATAACAGATATAGCATTTAAAAGAAGGAATTAAAACTCCACTTAGAATAAAGAGTAAGAGAACATGTAACTATTGTGATGAGAAAATATCTCTTGCTTTATCACATCATACTAGATTTTTAACAAGTCTTAAAAATGAACTACTATTTTATCTTTGAAGAATATGAAAGTAAAAGATACTTAACCTTACTGTGTTTACATTCCTGTCAGTACCATAGGCATGTGGCCAAGTGTTAATACAGCTTCAACATTACGTCACTCGTTGTATCAATTCCATTTCATCAGTTGGATACTGTTCACTTTCACTTTTTGTGTTTATCATTTAAGTTTATTTTAACAATATAGATATTTAAGATATGTGAATAAATTTTATAATTTATACATATAATATATATTGAGGACAATTCTAAAAGCTTTTTTCCAAGAGAAAAAAATGAAAATTTTGACACCTAATTGCATTTATTTATACATAAGTTACAAAAACTTCACTAAAAGTTGAAGTGTATCTGATCTGTCTACAAGTCTAATACCTTCATTTGGCTAATGAAAAATTCAGGTCCTAGTTGCTAAATGCCTAAGTTGCTAAAATCAATTAGTGATAGATTTGCAAATAAAATTCTGATCTTCTAACTAAGAGTAGATAGGGACTCTACACATTAGTAATATCTTTTTTGATAAATTTGTTTAAAACGCTCTGTCAGTACTTACATGCATGAGACTATGTGTGTATTGTGTGTAAAAATATTTCCATCACAACAATATTTTTACCAATTCTACTAGATTTTCAGTTCCTATATAAAAACTCTTCAAAACTTGGGATTCCAAATAACTATGTGTTCCCCCCAAAGAAAAGCAATTCCTTTTAATTCTCCCTGTGAAATATCAGCCTACTGTTTAAGTCCATCTTTATAATCACCCCCTTAAAAAGATAAATATAATTGGGTTATACACTAGAGATTAAAATTGTCTTGCTGTGTTCAGTGTCCCTCTCTCTGGAAAACTGTTCCTGAAGATCTTAGGATTTTTCTTTTTGATTGATATGATAAAATCCCTTATTCACCTCCCGGAAGTCTACATTAATTGCCCCTGAGAACATTATTTCTGAGAAATGTTCTGCTGAAAATGGATTCTAATGACCAAGTCATTTGGAGAAAACTGCATATTGTACTTCTGTGAAAATCCACAATGCACAAGAGCATATTAAAATCTGAGAAATATTCTAAACTTTGCTTAACCTAGAATTTCCCAACTAAATGAACTATAGAAAATTTTGAACACCATCTGATATTCTGGGAAACACATTCAGGCAACTCTGCTCTAGTGGCTTTTTAGAATTAATTGTTGCTATACACATCAGCTGACTTTGTCATCTCTTGAAACTAACAATGTTAAAGCTCTGGCTTAATATCTTCTTGTAGTAACAAATAGTAAAGTATTATTAATCCAGTCTCTTAGGGTATTTTTTTCCAGAAAGAGAATGCTGATGATAATTTAAGAATTATGAGACAGGATTTAAATCACAAACTGGCCATATATGAACACTATTTCTCAAAATATTGCTATCAGTAACTAGACTGTGTTCAGGAGAAATATTGAACTACATCAATTTTTAATTTGAGGTAAGTTAGATACAGTAATGTACATAGGTCATCACTGTACATTTAAATACACGTTTATATATGTATCCACTCACAGAACTACCACTCAGATTATAATGTAAAATATTTCCTGCAATCCAGAAGATTCCTCTTGCCAATTCAAATTCATACTATCTTCTGTAGGTAATTACTATTCCATGTTTTTCACCATTAATCTGTTTTGCTTTTGAACTTCATATAAATGGAATTCTACTGTAAGAAGTCTTTTATATATGGATTTTTTTCTTTTTTGCTAAAGACTATGTCTGTGATATTTATCTGCATTTTTGAATGTAGAGGAAGCATATTGTTCTTTTACTCTAAAGTTTTGTCACACAGAATTCACAGTTTTTATGTATTCTGCTAATGAAGGATATTTGAATTGTTCCCAGTTTGGGGCTATTAAGAAATTCTCGTGTATGGCTTTTGTTGGGCATATGCCCTTATTTCTCTTGGAGTGTAATTGTAAGGTGGGCATATATTTAGCTTTAATAGACAATTCCAAAGAGTTTTCAAAGTGTTTGTACCAGCGTATTTATTTTTGTAAAATACCTTAGCATGACTCTTAGGAATTATTTTAATTCTAGATCTTTCGTTTGTCTACCTTGTTGGAAAAAATGAGATGTGAGCAGATGTAATGTTATTGCTGCTGCTGATGAATGTTGAATAAAACAATTACAGGATGGTTAAGTGACTGAATAGTCATCCTCCAAGAGAAAAAAAATACTAAAACTGAAGCTCCAAAATTTCTTGCTAATTCCCTTTTTGAAAGTTTAGTATGATGTGAATTAGTATGCAATATCTGACTCAGAAAAAGTCATTCTTTGATTATGAATTTACCTTAATGATAAATCACAGAACTTTGTAGTGTAAATTTTTCTTAAAGTTATTTATCTCTTTTGATATGTTAGGAGACTTAATGATTAACAACTTAAACTTCTTAGAGCTTTTGTACATAACATAAACATAAAAGTTTTTGATATTATTTATTTAATTATTTCATATAAAATACTCTCCAGGTATGGAATTTCATATTTACATTCTTTAAAATAAGGCATTTGAAGCAGCTTCCACCTCTCCTCAATCCTTACTGTGGTTGACCTCAACATTTTATTTTTTTAATATTTGCTGATAATTACAAAAACATTTTACGGTAGAAAACTGTATTCTTCTGAAAGAGTGCTTACTACTGAAAAGCATAATTTTTGTATTCATTTTGTGACAATCTTAATTTTCTAATAGTCTTATTACTATTAATAATAGAGATTTGCTGAGACTAGGATCTTACTGAAGTTACCTAAGTTTATAGGATTTAAGATGTTACACCAGTAGAAGACGTAAACTCAGCTATTTTTTGAATTACGTGCCAACTGGTAGAATTACTGAGCTTGTAAATGAAGCTACTGTGGCTTATTTCTTTTTTACTGATCGAATTGTAGAAAAATGATTGTCTTAATCAGTTCAGGCTGCTATATTAAAAATACCATAGACTGGGTGGCTTAAAAGACATTTATTTATCACAATTCTGAAGACTTGAAAGTGAACCATCAAGGTGACAGCAGATCTGTTGTCTGGTGAGAGCTCTCTTAATGATTCAGAGATAGAGTCTTCTGATTATGTCATCACATGGCAGAGAGAGAGTGAGAGAGAGGGAGAAAGCCAGCTTTCTCACATTTCTTCTTGTAAAGGCACTAATCCCACTTATGAAGGTTCCATCTTCATGACCTAATCACCTCCCATAGTCTGTACCTCCCAATACCATCACATTGGAGATTAGGCACCAAAATATTAATCTGGGGGAAATATAAACATTCAGCCCATAGCAGTGATCTCAAAACTATTTACTTCCATTTGTGTATTAGTGCTGTTATCAGGAATGTAAGAAAAGTGAATTGATTTCTGGCAACAAAATGATCATCTGCTGGGAGTTTTACCTGTTACCAGTTATAAATGGTAACAAATATTACTGACTCTCAACAGAAAACTTTTATAGTATCATCATGGTGAAACATTACATAAAGCTGCAGCAAAACGTTTAATATTTCTGTCGAGTTTGTTTCTTTTGAACAACTTAAGAATATTTTGAGATTTACAGGTGTAAACTGACTCTAGGGTCTCTAAAGCAGTGGGTATAAATCTTGACTGCATATTAGGATCATCTGTGATCATATAAAAGTACAGATGTCTGGTCCATTCCTTTAGAAGATTGAATCAGAGCTTCTGGGATTGGGTGCTAGACATGGATATTTATAAAGGTTCCTGGATGATTCCAAAGTGCAGTCAGCATAGACAACTGTTCTACTAATGGCTAGAATTCCATATCAAAGAGTTGAATATAAAAAGCCGTAAGAATATTGATTTTTATTTAAAAAGCAATATTAAGCATTTTTAAAATTAGAAATTATACATATCATATAATAAGTATATGGAGAATACACAGAATAAATTCAAAATATATATAATATAGTCTATAATATATAATTAGAAAAAATGTATATTCTAGAAAAAATATATTCTAGAAAAGATATATATTCTAGAAGGAATTTTCAATATTTCTAAATTAAAAATATATACTTTCATGTATAAATATATATGTGTGTGTGTGTGTGTGTGTGTGTGTATATATATATATATATATATATATATATATATATATACAATTTGAATAAAACTAATAAGGAAAAATGTTTCCATATAAAAAGAAACCCACATTGGTGCAAACTTTGTACAGGTGGGAGAAATTGTATTTGCTGCTGCAGTTGTAAGAACAAAGAAAATAATGATGCAATGACATTAAGCGGAGAGGATATGAATGTGTGATGCCTGGGGTGGGTGGTTGACTATGATATGTAAATGATATCAGAACAGGAAAATCTAACCTTTAATCTTTCAAGCCACAATCAAGGCCTGGGAGAGTGAACTCCAAACAAATAACAAGAACAGAACTTCCAGAGGGTCTGTTTGGATCATCTCTTTAATTAGAATCCTTTAATTTCTGAGTTGGCTGGGGAAAGATGCTTGGAAACCTTTAATGACAATTCACGGTGAAAGAAATCTCAAAAGGAGCCAACACCTTTGTTCAGGCCAGGGTGGTTCTGTTCATAATGAAGAAAATATCTTTGGTTTAAGCCACAGCTGACAACAGTTGAAAATTATGAAGCAAGATGCCTATGTAAAGCTTAGATATTTAAAATCTTCCAATATTGACATACTTTTATTTAAGTATGTAATAGTGCAGAGATTTCAACAGTATTTAGTACTTATACATTCAGGGAGGTAATTTATCAAGCAAAAACTTGAGTTAACTGCAGGGCACAGTTGATATGCATAAGATAGATGTTCAAGCTGTTTTTTTGGGTGGTTGGGTAAGTGAAGAAACAACAGAGCTGATACTTGAAAAAGAACGTTGGTGTTAGGTAGCAAAAAGAAGGGGTAAAAGTGTTCTAAGCAGGAGGAAAGACATAACTATTCAGAAACCCTGAGAATTATTTCAGTATTTTCAAGGATTGAAAGTATTCACCCTACAGGGAAATAGAGGCAGTAACTCAGTTTAAAGAGCTAAGGAGCAGACAGGTAGTAGAGGATACCATAAATAAGAGTAAAGCTTTTGGATCTTAATCTGGTATTGACAAGAGGCCAATGGAAAAGATATAAGATGAAGAAATAATATAAAGTTAGTAACTTTATATACCTTAAAAGTTAAAAAAATATTTTGCTAATTTTTAATCTAACATAATTTTGTGTAGGAGCTAATTTTTATCATGCTTCATTTAATCATATTTTAAAAAGGTTGGTCTTTCTGCATAATAACCTGGAGATCAGATTGCACTGTTGTCTAGGTGCCATTTGCCTGCTTGAAAGTCAGCAATAACACAACAAACCCACTTCCTTAAGGCATGGAATCAGAAAGTGTGGTCCCAGAATCAACTCTACCAGTATCATCAGGAACTCGTTAGAAATGTAAATTCTCAGATACCACCCAGATCTACCAAATCAATTTTCCTGGTAATTCTGACTCAGTATAAAATTTGAGAACGACTGGGAAAAATGGAAGGCAAAATGTTCCAGTTTTCTTTTATTCTTTATTTTTTTAGTATAGATTTTAGCGCTTGTTATCATTGGTGGATCTGTTTATTAGTTTGGTTGCTCTCTTCTTTCTTTCTTTTATGACTTTTAAATTTTTTTATTTTTAATAATATTGTTCCAGTTTTCTTAACATAAGAAAATAACTCCCCTTGTCCTCCGAAATCAAATAAAAATTTCTAATAAGTGTCTAAGAATTTAAATCATAAGTATTCCTTTTCTAACATAAGACAGTTCATTTACTGTATGCTACATATTTTGGATATGTTAAAAATCATCATTTATCAAATGATTATTCTTTTCTGATTGAATAATCTCAAAAATGCCCGTTAAGTAGTCATTCAGCTTATAGTCAGTTACTTTAAATAACATGCAGCCGCTTGTAAATGGATGAAACTCCTCACTGTTACTTGAAAACATGCTAATTTATTTTGAACTAAAATCTTGTCTCCTTGTAGCTTTCAATTATTGGTGCTAATTCAGCTCTGTCACTTTTTTTCATAAAATATCTAATATTCTTTCCACAGAGCAGCCCTGGAAATATTTCTCAAGCTAAAATTTTTTAATTTTATTAACTATTATTCGTATGACTTGTCTTCTAACTTTGCTGAATGCACTCCATTTTATCCCTTCCCTGTGAAGTGAGGTGCTTGGAATAAAACCCAGGTCTCTAGGTGTGGTTTTCCCCCAACTAAACTCAAACTTCCTTCTGGATATGACATTTGTATCAAAGTACTTGTTATTAATAATGAATTAGTTGTTTCTTTTCCTTTTCTTCCCCCATCTTATTAAAGATGACGCACATTAGTTACTCTAAAATCTACAATCTGGAATCTAATCTTGTGCTTTTTTTTTTTTTTTTTTTTGTGGGAGAGATGTTTTTTTTCTGTCATGCTGCTAAGTCAGGCTATTTTATTGTGAATTGGGGGAACTCTCTGTATTGAGAATTAAACCAGTATCTTATCTTTATTTTTGTTAAAAATAAAAAATCCCTGTTTTATTCATTTTTTCCACTTAGATTCATGTTATTCCCAAATCAATATGTTATTTTGTATATATCTATCTAAGACAATGCTTGCAACTTAGACAATGTTGATATAGCTGTTGGCATAGAAAATGTGAACAGTTATTCAAATAGATGCAAGGTTGGTTGTTCCAGAATCAACCTATGTAATTCAGCATCCCATAATGATACTACAAAATGTATTCAATACTTTGCTGAAGTGAAGATCTACTCTATCTTCACTTGTGATAACCTTCAAAAGGGAAAATAAAAAATTTCGTATTTGATGACTTTTACTTAATCATCAGACTCACAGCTTCTAGGTGTACAAAGCATGTTGTTCAGTAAATGCTTCTGGAAAATTGTTTGAAATTAAAATTCTTCTGTCTGTGATTTGATGAATCTGTTTTTGATATTTTGTTTCTTTTTTAATTGGGGGGGAGTGAAGAGAATGGAATTCATTTAGACCATGAACTTTGAATTTGATTGAAACAGGAATATTTAGTATTTATAATCCCTGTAGTTTTCCTGGGCTTTCACCTTTTACCAATGTTTTTCTAAGGTTTTATTCTCTTGATTGAACTCAAAATGAAGCAAAAGCAAATTGGGGATTTTTCCTTCGTGCATGACAATCGTAACAAAACAACAGACCTGTTATTCGCTTGATTTTCCTTAAATACAAGTAAAATTATAAACCAATAAATAGCCACACAGAGTTTTGTTCAACTTAACTTTCATTAATTGGAGTAGTTTTATATAAGCTACTCTGTAAGAAGTTATCATTAAATGTTAATTTGGAATTCATTTGTTACTTTTTCTCATTCTCTTATTCAAAGAGAATAAAAGTTTGGTTTATTTCCTCCGAGCAGAGATAAGTTAGTTATGATGATGAAGAACACAGGAAATCTGGAGAGAGTTCTCAGACCTCTGAATTGCTGTGTTTTATACACTCACAGTACTGCATATCCTCATAGATTTCCTCAGATTTGGTGCATCAGTAAATTGTCTTTATAGATACAAATAAAATAAATTTTCTATCAGAAACAAGTTATCACTTTAAAATATCCAAATAATAGTTATCTTGAGAGACAGGATAATCTGTAACATGAATGCATTATTACACACTTGGATCTAACCAAATACTCAGATATACTTTATTCCATTTTTAAAACTTATAGAACATTGTTGAAATGTTAACTTCATCTTCCAAGCTCTAAAATTATGTTATTATTTTCTTAAATGGAAGTGTCCATTGAGAACATAGGAATTGAGTTTTGAAATCTTTGAAAAAAGATAAAATCTATAGCTCTCAGATCAGTAACAATTTTGAAATACATAGGGAAACCAAAAGGGGAAAAATAACCCCTCCCAGGCAAAATACATTTGGAATAAACCACAAAAATTGCCACAATTCACCATTAAAAAAGTAATAAAAAGGGAATTAAATTTTAGATGGTGTCAATTTTCAAAAGCATCCTACAGAGATACAAGCCATAATGTCTTAAAAATAGTAATAATAGCAAGCCACATATTCATTATGCCAGAACTGAAAGTTTTATAAATACCCAGATATTGTTAATGTTAACGGTGGAATACCAGGTCAGGACATAATTGAGTAAACAACATCCATTTTCCAAATTGAAGTTTGCGAAAGAATAGCAAAAATAAGGTGGGGGGGCCAGGTCAACAAGAGGGAGGGGAGTAAGGAGAAAGAGGCTATAAAAGCAAAGGTGATAATATGTGCAGTGGAAATGATGGAAAGGAAAGAAAAAGAAATGAGTATATTTCCCCTAATCTATGTTACAGAAGTTCGGGAGTCAGCATGGTGCATTATGAAATTAGGTACCTAGAGCATGTATTTCGATAATGGTTGAGTTACGAACACTTTAAATCCATTAAATATTAAAGGAGAGAGCAAAAAAAAAATTAAATATTGCATCTGGTGCCTACACTGAAAACACCCTGAGGCTAATTCAATTTCAGAGACCACCTTCTAAATGCTGTATTTTTGTTTAAATGCTGATTACACTGACTATTTTTTTTTTTTTTTTTAACCTTGCTTCAGGAGCCCCACTTAATTTAACTATGACAGTTTGTGATGTAAATTAACTTTGCGAAATGTTGTAGAACAAAAATCACGTTAACATATGAGTTGGGTATCTCGAAGGTATCAAATCCAAAGCCCTGTATTTTAGTGTTCAGGAGACTGAATATTTGGAGGTAGAGTGAACCATCACCCAAGTGACAGAACTGTTCAATGGCAGGCCACCATGACCAGGCAGGAATACTGGGTGCGTTCCTCTACACTACACAAGCACTTTATCTGTCTTTTCTACACCAACCCCTGATAACGTTTCCTGTTCATGAACCTGATGCTTTAGTGCCTGGCTAGTGATTATTTGTGGATTTGTTGGATGCATACTGGATTCTGGATATATAGAGTATATTGTATCTGGCTGATATAATTGTAAAAAACTAAGAAATATTTTGATTTGACTTTTCTCCAAAATCATTAAAATCAGTACCTTTTTCAAATTTCCTTATATTGAAGCAGAAAATTATCTCCTTGTTATTAGTACTATTATTTATTTTAAGTAATATTAAAAGTTGTGTCATGTTCATTGGATATGTGACTTTGCTCATTTTCACTATAGGTATTTTAACTTTTATTAGTATATTAGAATACTTGATATGTTAAAGACATTAACACTTTGGTCCTTCTTACTACAGATTTTTTCCCAGTTTTAAATAGCTTCAAAGGTTTTTAGTGAATGGTATTTTCAGTGATGAAAATTTTAAATACTTATTGGTCACACTCAATTTCTTTATGCTTTTTAATTTTTAAAAAAATTTTTTATGTATTTATTCATTCATTTATTTTTGGCTGTGTTGGATCTTGGCTGCTGCGCACGGGCTTTCTCTAGTTGAGGCGAGCGGGGGCTACTCTTCGTTGCGGTGCGCAGGCTTCTCATTGCCTTGGCTTCTCTTGTTGCAGAGCGTGGACTCTAGGCATATAGGCTTCAGAAGTTATGGCAATGTTTTGTTCTATTTTATAGAAGATGTGGCTCGCGGGCTCTAGAGCGCAGGCTCAGTAGTTGTGGCGCACGAGCTTGGTTGCTCCACGGCATGTGGGATCTTCCTGGACAAGGGCTCGAACCTGTGTCCCCTGCATTGGCATGCGGATTCTTAACCAATATTTTGTTCTATTTTATATAGGAATAACGCCCAGTATTGTAGTCATCAAGCCAAGTTAGTCATCGAGTTATTTTTTTTCTATGCTGGAATTGTACTACAGGCAAACCATTAATCTAAAATACTTATCCTAGAATGAATATAATTACATGGTTTAAATTTATATTTAAAAGTGTAAGTATACATTCCAAAGTGTTTAATATATATATATATATATATTTTTTTTTTGTTTGTTTGTTTGTTTTGTTTTGTTTTGTTTTGTTTTTTTGGCGGTACGCGGGTCTCTCACTGTCGTGGCCTCTCCCATTGCGGAGCACAGGCTCCGGACGCGCAGGCTCAGCAGCCATGGCTCACGGGCCCAGCCGCTCTGCGGCATGTGGGATCTTTCTGGACCGGGACACGAACCCTTGTTCCCTGCATCGGCAGGCGGACTCTCAACCACTGCCCCACCAGGGAAGCCCCTTAAAATATATTTTGTTATTGTTTTTATGTTGACTTTGGGATCCAAAATCTTTAATTTTTTCCTCCAAATTATAAACTAGCTTTTCACATATAATTCTTGTGATTAATATTTTCTAACCTCTTTAAATGCTATTTAGTCATAAATTAAACTGCTAAATAAACACAAATCCAGAAGATGATATTCAAAATATTTAACAATAAGCATGGTTATGGGCATTGACCCATCAGAAAGACTGTTGTATGTATTTATCAGCTAACAATCTGTCCTGCAAAACTCTGTGTCTATAATTTATAATTTATACCATTAATGTATCTGTTCACTCTCACATAAGTGCAACAGTTTTATTTAGTATAGCTTTATGATATTCTTTAATCCTGAGTGGGCATGCATCATCCTTGTTATAATTCATTTTTCAGAATTTTTTCTATTTACTGGCACTTTCTTCTATGAACACTTTGGAGTAATGGTAGTTAACTTACAGACTTATTTATTAATGTATTGCATTAAAATTATTAATTAACTTGTTCCTATATCAAATACTGTATTTGTTGACAGTCATGTCACTGAATTTTACCTTGAGAAGAACCATCATATTATAGTAATGAATTTAACTTTTTCCATGAAGAAACAAATGTCTCTCAACTAACTTTCCCTTGACATCTCTTTCTAATGTTTCCTAGTTCTCCTGATAATGGTGCTGTACATTTTAAATTGATTTCTAAGAGTTTTACATGTTTTGCTATTGTAAACTGGTCTGTTTTGGTAATATTTTAAATATTCAAGTGATATGACTTAAAATTATTCCTTGTAACTGTATAAAAATGATCTAGATTTTTGTAATTAATTTTGTTTTTGGATAACTCTGTTGGTCCTCACATATTTTGAGTTGAAGATCTTTTGTTCTTCGGAAAGAAAATCTTTTTTAAAAAGATGCCATTTTTCTTCATTAACTTGTTAATTCCTTTCAATAAAGCTCTGTTATCTTGCGCAAGCTATTTGAGTGAAAACATGTTTATTTGACATCAAAAACTGTACTCTTAAAGGGAGGCAATACTTTATAATACAAAGCTGAACTATCTCAGTTTTTATCGTACTTTGAGTGAAGTGGTGTATGTAACATTCATCACTGTGGATATTAGAGCACACCATGTGGTAATTATTGCTCACTGTGAATTCAACATTTTGAAGACTTTCATTACACTTGCTTAGCCATTAAATACAAGACAGTCATCAAGTAAATGTTAATAGCCATATGTTCTGTACATGTTTCCAGTAGAACTATGTGAAATCAATATTGTAAAAGATCCTTGCCACCCATTGTTTCCAAAGTGTAAAAAGTGATAAAATAGTTCATTATCTCTGACATGCATATTCTTATGATAAGCTCTTTTCCAAATAAACAGCTCACAAAATGCTTGCCATTGAGTAAGCACTAAATACGGACAGCAGCTTTTACTGATAGCACCCATTTACTAAGCTTATAAAACTATCACTATGAGGTACCTTTGACATTACCATCATTTTTGTATTTGATATTGATTTACTTGTAGTATGTACTGAAGCATTTCTTCAGTGGTTAGTTTCTGAGTGTGTTTGGAAGCCACATGAAGTTAAACAGATGGGACTGTATTTCCTCTTGTCTCAAAAAAAAAAGAAAAAAATGTTTTGTGACCCAGGCTTGAGTAGATATAGATTAAGTTTAATGTGATTTTGACAACAGAATTTGTAAATTTATATATTTATTATGCTGAGTTGCCATAAGTTGACGTGTTGATGTTCAAGGGTTGTGAATTCAAATGATTCTGGGAACTAAATAAATGACATAAGTGAACAGACTGGGCTTGGTGGAAACTGTAAGAAACTAGAGGAAAAGATATAGCCTTAAATACCTTCTGTAGTACAGAGTTTGAAAAAGTAAAGAACTTAATTTTTCATCCTAAAATTGGACCAAGAATAAATGAAGTAAAATCAGGAGTAAGGAATTTATGAAGTAAAAGCAGAAATTAATATGCTAGACAATAAAACTTAGTGGAACAGGTAAATGTATCCGAAAGCTGTTTCTTTCATTTACTAAAAAAATATATAATCCTCTCTTAAACCTGACTGATTAAATACATGAACAATAATAGGAAATGCCAGGAAAGATGAAAAAAACCATCTTACAGCAGTTCTTACAGCAATTCAATTGCAGAAATTTGAAATTTAGACAAAATGAATGATTTTGTAGAAAAATGAAAATTTTCAAAATCAGCTCATGTGAAAGTGGAAAACATTCTCCAACTACTATAAAAGAGATTGGAAAAGAAATTAGAGGTCAACATTGATGAAGCACTAGAGCCAGAGGCTCCACAGCTGAGCCATCTCTGCAAGTCACTGTCCAACTTCTAAACTACCTAAACTTTAAGAAACCAGATAATTCCAGTGGTACTAAAATAATTCCACTCTTTTTCTTGAGAAATAACTCAATATTTACATGTTGAAATTCTTTCAAATTTTATAAAATATTCTGAAATCAAGATAACTTTCCAGAATATACTGTTACATTGTTTGAAATGTCCTGTCACTAGGACTGAGGGCTGCTTATTCGTTACTGAACTCAGTTTAGAAATCTTTGAAGTGTATTTTCTTGTATGTTTGTCTGCCTAAGAAAATGTGTGTGTGTGTGTGTTTGTGAGAGAGAGCAAGAGAGAGAGAGAGAAAAAAGAGAGAGGGAGAGGAGAGAGAGATGAGTGATTTTCTTCCTGTTTCTGTTTTCATATCATTTACCTTTTTTCTAGTTGAAGGTAGCTATGGACAGGATGCCATACTATAAATGAACTCTTGTTCACCAAATTGTTCTATTGACCCTCTGGTGTTGTTAAGTAATAAATGGGGTATGTTTTCAGTGGCCTCCTTAGAAATAAAAGAAGAATCTAACTCCCCTAAGACAAGCCTGAGTTTTGCTTCCCACCTGTATTGTGTTTTGCCTTTAGACAGGCAAGAGAAAAGATTTTCCATATCTTGTTTGATTTATCTGCATTCTGTTCGCCCATGAAGAGAATCACTTTACAAATTGGCCTTTGTCTAAACCAATGCCAAGTCAGCAATAAATGAGTTAAATCGTTTTGACTGGACATCTGCCTCTGATCTGCTTCATTACAGAGGGCTCACCCCCAGGGTCCCTTTGAACCCTGGCTTCACTGTGATCCATTATATCCTGTCCCTCCTGACCTATGGTGTTGGAGACTTGCCTTTTCAGTGTATTTTTGTGCCACTGACCCGGGAAAACTCTCATTTTCTATAAACTCCAGCACTGCTAGACCTTGAGATGCTGGCATTACCTGATAAGCGATTACACATTCATTTTTTTAAAATTAGACTGCTTCCTACAGTGGCAATTATTTAGAGGGCAGACACAAAAATATCTGCTAAGATTACCTTCCTAGCTTAATCAATCTAATAATATATTTCAATCTTGGAATTTCAATTTTTATTTTGGAAAAAAAATCCCATGGACATAATCTTTACAGAATAAAATTATCTAAAACAGGCTTATTTATGCTTGGTTCACAGCAATGCTTTTAAATTTAGGCAATTTAAAACCCTAGGGTGCTTTTAGTCAATTTATTTAGGACTTGAGAGTTAAATTGTGTTTAGAAGTCCCTATATTTAATCTACTGCACAGAGTTTGTCAAAGTTACATTGTAAACTTTCATAACAAAAAAATGAGCAAATTTAGAAGCATGGGGAATTTTGTTCAGAATCAATTTCAAATTATTGATACTCAAATTAAGAAGTAATGATTTGGAGACAAGATAATGCAATGAACCGTATCATACAAGAAAATTAGTAAAACTTTGAAAATGGATTGTTTTATGATTAATTTAAAGGAAAATGCTAATCTGTGGTACACTTAGAAAGAGTATACTTTGCAACACTTTACAAAAATGTCTAGAATGAAGGTCTCCTGTAGAATTTTCCAGATTAGTGCCTTACTTCAGTACCAGGGATGCAGTAATGAAAAAGAGACTCTCCCCCACGCCCCTCTCTCTTCTAATTTGTCTTTACAGTATTCTGCACAGAGGGAAAATTCTTCCTTAAAACCCTCTAGCAATCAGCTTATGCCCTGCAGCATGAGATTAAATTATTCATGTCAGTTTTAAGACACACGTTAAATACATTAACTCAGAAAAAAATGCTTACAAAATTGGTCATAGAAAAATAAATATAATAAAAATGTGAGTAAAATTACCCTTCCAGATGATTGAAATAAATCCTATCTGAAGTGACATGGGGAACTCAACACACATAAATAATCTCAATACTATATTGTTTCAAGAGATATTTCTCAGCTAGTGATAAACAAGACAGAATATTTAAAGGTTCATGTGAAGCAGCACAAAATGCATCATTCTAGGGAGAAGGGTATAGTTTTCCCGACCGCAATTTCTGTCATTTTACTTTTGGAAAAATTGTGGTACCTTCAGAAAGATACGCATTCTCTTTTCCATTAACTAATGTCGTCTTGGGTCGGCTACAATCCCTTAATTATTTTCCTGAAGTGTGTACTGTACTATTTCTCTCTTCAACAAATCTAATGTTCTCCTAAAACTGACAGTAGTTTCTTGATCTTCATACCACACACTAGCATCACATCAAATCCAAAGTACAATTTACTATCTTAAAATTTATTCTCAATTTGATTGTTTGCATGTTCTTCTTCGGTAATTTTTTCTTCTATTCTATTTCCTTTAAATGAATCAAACCTTCCTAATTCCTGTTCCAATTCTCATTTATATAATTGTCTCTTTGAACATTATAATGCTTTGAAGTTGCCCTGCTCCTGTCCTGAAGAATTTTCTAATTAAAGGGTAATTGTCACCATATCCAAATATTTACACATGCAAGTTAAGAGACAAATAAACATATATGCAATATTATTATATTTTTATTTAATTTTTAAAGCTTTTAAACACATAAAGTATTTCAGAAAAATAGCACAAGGGAAACTCACATCTTATGACCGTATAAAGAGATATTAATATTCTTCCAGGTTGGTTTCCTATTTCTTTATGTAAAAAAATAGAAAAAAAAATAACTCAGATATACCTAAAGACCTTCTCTCCATTCCTCCCTGCTGCTTGTTTCCATCTCCAAAGTCATTTTCCCTGTAGTGTACTGGAACCACCTGTCTCAAACACCAATCCATATGCCCAGAAGAAGACATACTGAGTTCCATTTGTTGTGGAATACAAATTGGGATGATATTCTTTGCACTAATTCAATCATAATCTCAACTTGATATGCTCTAACCTGAAAGCTAAATTAGAAATTTAACAACCACCACCTACATACCATATGTAAATCCACAGGATAAAGGTAGGTTAATAGAGAATAGATAAAGGCAGAAAACACTGGTGTTTTCTACAGTCTGTGATTCTTAACTGATCAAAAATTATAGTTGGTGTTTATAATATCCTTCCTCCACCAACTGTTTCATGTTTTCTCGATCCCTAGACAATATCTCAACCATTAGTTCTTTCCCTGGTAGGATGGGCTCAGATTTCTTTCCTGAAGTTCCTGCGATTTTAGGATTTTGTTTTTCTGTATTAGGTTGCTGTAACCTCTTACCATTATTTACCAATGCATGTGAAAATATTATGCATTAGTCCAAAGGATCTTCTGAGTTCCAAACTCGTGCTTTGATACTCATAATCAGGATCCCTGTTTTCTTCTTATTTCAACTGCATGAAAATATGCAGTTGTCAAGTGGCACTTTAGACAACCAATTCAGTGGAAGAATTTTTTGTGCCTTAGTGGGAACATCCCTCTCTGGAATACTAAAGTAGCAGAACTTGAAGTTGGAGAATGTGTGAACAAAATATTGAGTATAAGCTATTAAGTGTAATAGTAAGAAATACTTCTAATGGTATCCCTTTGTTCCTTGGTCTCCTAGGTTATGGAAGAACATTATGATTACCCAATTATACTATCCATCTCATCTTGTACCACTAATTTATGAGCAATTGTTTCCTCGTAGCTGGGAACATAACTAAGTACCCAGTAAAATAAACCATTACACTTGTCTGTAAAGCCAGCTGCTTCTGGGTATTGGGATTCATGGTAAGATCAGTGGATTTCATAATCCACTGTTGGAAGTAATTCTGTTGATTACTTCTCTTACATGAAAATAGCTATTTGGTCCAGAAGCAATATTGTGTGGAGTATATAGAAGTAAATAAGGCATTTAATGAGTCTAAAGAAGGTGACCACTTCAGAAATATTGGTGATAAAAAAGGTAAATCCATATCCAGAAGACTGTCTATTCTAATGTGGAAAATATCTACCCCATGACGCAATGTGACCAAGGTAATCAACCTGCTTGGGTAAATGGCTGGTCCCTCAGTGTGATATGGAACATTGTACAGGTGCTGCATCAAGGATTTAGAGGTGACTTCTGCTGTGGCATAACCATAGTACTCTTCAAGTGTGGTGGTGATCAACTCACCTCTGCCTCTATAAAGATTTCACACTATGATATTTTAGGGGATATTAAAGAGCCTGAATATGTAGTTTAAGATGGGTACTTTAACTTTACTATCACCTTGAGTGTTTTATTTAATCTTTTGAACTATACCAAAAAAGTTTAGGACTCTCAGCATTATGTAATATAGGTCACTGATGAGTATACTAGCTTTGGTCAGTAAATCCAGCAAAAGAATCAAGTGTCATATTCTGATTCCATCCTAGTAAATGCAGAATACTCGTAATTGCGCCCATATTGATAAATATGGCCTAATAGAGTTATTTTATTTCCTTTATAGTTCATTACTCTGAGAGTTCACCTCCACACGTATTATCCACATTTTTGCCTGTATAAATTATCAACATCTTGCAATTATTTTTATTTGTTAGTTACTTCCTCCTCAGTCAGATTTTATTCTTGTTTACCCTGGGACACCTGGATCTGACAGTCAGGGATAGAAAGGGGCAGAAAAATATTGGCATGTCATTGTAAGGTAACTATTTCAAGTGAGGTTATTATAATGTCTTTATATATATTATAATGACAGAAGTAGTTTAATTAGACTTAGAGTTCATTGTGCCAGCAGTGGAGGTTCTGTAGGGTATATCAGAAACAGTCCATTCTATTTTTCAGAGTCCTGTGTTCTCCCAGTTGGTACATTAATGATTATATGAGACATGGAGGAGTTAAAAATTCAATTTATGTTGTAACTCAACAATCCATAAGATTAAATTCTGTAGTACATCAACCCTCTGTCTACAAAACAAGATATGATTTTAGGACAGTTATAAAACCCTTTGGTCCTCTCATCTGAGCACAGGAAGTGCTTATCTTATAAGTTTCACTGTTTATTCCAGGGCAGCCAGAAGCAGCCAGTGCTCCAACGCCACCTTTGTATTTCTCTTTCCCATCACCATGTTCCAACAACGAGTTCATTCACAGAAGATTTGCTTTCAACTGGCACCTTATTCCATATGATCTCAGGGGATTATTTAAGTAATCCTTTGTCACTGAATTCTTGTGAGTTTGTCTCAAAGCTGAGGAACCCAGAGCTTCTACATGTTTTATAATGGGCTGCAGCAAACCTATTAAAGCTTAGCCTAAAGATAACAAACACTATTGTTGTTATAATGGAAAGAAAATAATTCTGCCGTTTATGCTGGATGGAAATGGTATCTCTAAATTCCAAAACTATGCACTATCCAAACATTCTTGACAATACAGTTTGGAAAAAGAAGATAGACGTTGCCTTGCTCACAAGATGTGCAGAAACATCAGAGACCAAGGGAGAACTCCGTCCCAGGACATTGAGATTTTAGCTACAGCAGCCTGTTCCTGCACTTAATCATCCACTTATAGCTTCAGACTCTTACTCCTCCAGACCTCCCAATTATTGTGTAAGCACCTAATACCTATATTCGATATTTGTGCTATAAATACCAAGAACAGTTTCTGCTTCCTTCCTGCTACAATATATGTCTTAAGTTCATTTGCTGGAGACAGAAGCTGAGATAGAGATTTGGGTGCAGATGTACTATTGTGGAATACTCTGAGGAAACCACCTTTAAGTAATGAAGGATTGGACAGAGGAATAAATTAAACTACTATGATGTTGCAACAGAGACCCCAGCCAATCCCACAGGGAGCTCAGGAGCTGGGGTGTTCTTTCAGGGATGGCCCAATTTGAGACAAGGGGGCTGCCTTTGTAAACCTGTTATTAACCAGTCTCCACATGGGGTTGCACCTAAGGAGGGTGTGCAGCAGGCACATGGGTGTCTCCTCGTTGCCCTAGTTGGATCTGAACAGGAAGAAGACTCATCATGAAGTAGCTCATGCCTTCTGCTCTGCCATTAGTAATAAAGTCATTTGCTTATGACACCCTGGTGTCTTCTGGCTGCATCTATAAAACTGGGGCGGATGGACTTGTTACTTGAAAGCCATGTGAATTCTCAGATCCTTCATAGTTCTTGACATTAAGAAGCTATTGGTGCTGCCGCTACAGCTGACTCTCATGCCCATGAACCTTCTGACCAGTTGCTGGAATGTGGCATCTGTCTGTTGCCCCTGACTCAGATCCCCATGGAGATGACAACTGGATACTGGCCACCTCAGATGTGTCTAACACTCAGTGTCACCTCATTGCTTTCTTTTTTTTTTTTTTTTTTTTTTGGTACGTGGGCTTCTCACTGTTGTGGCCTCTCCTGTTGCAGAGCACAGGCTCCAGACATGCAG
>NW_006799183.1:1212399-1254118 GCF_000442215.2 Lipotes vexillifer | reverse complement strand
TTTTTTTTTTTTGCGGTACGCGGGCCTCACACTGTTGTGGCCTCTCCCGTTGCGGAGCACAGGCTCCGGACGCGCAGGGTCAGCAGCCATGGCTCAAGGGACCAGCCGCTCCGCGGCATGTGGGATCCTCCTAGACCGGGGCACGAACCCACGTCCCCTGCATCGGCAGGTGGACTCTCAACCACTGCGCCACCAGGGAAGCCCCAACCTCATTGCTTTCTAGCAGCAACAGCATCAGGAAGATGACCTCTGCCTCAAGAATTGTGTGCCAAATATCATGCAGGTGCATCTAACTAGGAACACCCAACTTACATCCAGATCCTCATGGAAAATGACATTTGGGAAATATAAATTTTACATTTTCTGTCTATCCAACCAACAGTATGGACACAAGATTGAAAGATCGAGAGGTTGAGAGATAAATCCTGTGGGGTTTATCCTAGTTGGTGTCTCTCTGGAAAGCTTTTTCTTTTGATTCTACTTAGCAATATATCCAGCCAGGGTCAAATTTCATGTTAATAACTTTCCCGAGGTTTTCCTGTAGCACAGACATTGCTACTGCTAAAGGAAAACCTACCCTGGTGGGCTCGTGGTTATTATTATGTGTTCTCAGAGATTTCCCCAATTCCCCAGAAATAAATCAAAGGTAGTTGCTTTCTTTTCTTCTTTCTTCAGTGGGTATATATTTTTATTTTTTACCTAATTCAAACTTTCATTAAGGGTACAGCCCACAGAAGGTGCAGATTTTTTGCAGTCATCACAGATACAGGCCAATTTTTGGGAGCCCGAGTCTTCATCTCCTTCATGTTCAAGGAAACTACCTTGGTATTGTGTATTAAATGTTTACCTAGGGCTATAATCTCAAGTATAATGTTTGTTATACATATACTTCTCAAAATCTGTCACCACTAAATGATACTACATCAAAAGTGACTGTATATACACTACCAAACGTAAAATAGATAGCTAGTGGGAAGCAGCCACATAGCACAGGGAGATCAGCTCGGTGGTTTGTGACCACCTAGAGGGGTGGGTTGGGGAGGGTGGGAGGGAGGGAGACGCAAGAGAGAAGAGATATGGGAACATATGTATATGTATAACTGATTCACTTTGTTATAAAGCAGAAACTAACACACCATTGTAAAGCAATTATACTCCAATGAAGATGTTAAAAAAAAAGTGACTATAAAACTAATTGAAGAAATGTTTATGTATATTTTTAGTATACAAAAATTCAACCTGATGAAACACGTTTCAAACATTATTTTCTATGTTTCAATACAAATGGAATCTTTACCTCTGCATTTTAATGAGCCTTGCCATAATTACTATAGAGTGGCTTTTCAAAGGTATTTGTTGCACTAAAAACTGTGGTAGTAAACTCAGTGAACATGATGTGTGGAAGAGCATAATTAGCTGATCAATATTTTTGTCCAAAATACATAAAAGAGTAATAAGAACATATCTTTTAAGCATGATAATTACTACAATTTTTTCATCTCTGGAGGGCAGTGCTTATATTGTCATGTGAACATGGATTTTGGTACATGAAGTGGTAGTTTTCTTTTAATGCTTTATGTCAGAAATATAAGAATAATAATGAAAAGATGGAACATAGTTTAATAGAGTGCAGAGAGAACATTTCAGTATATGGAAAACCATGGGTAAAGCAAGCATTGGAGTACCACCTTTAGAAATGAGACAAATATTTCAGCCAAGAATCTGTGCAAAGAATTTTGTAGACCATCTTGTTTTAGTCATTTATTATTGATGTTGTTCAAACAGGTAAAATATATAGGAAAAAAAATAGAATAAACTTGGAAATTTGAGATTTAACAAGAAAAAATCTGAATTATAGAACCAGTCACTAACACTTGCTGATGGATATTGACAAACCATCCCCCTTTTGCTCCTAAATGTATGTACGTGTTTCAGGATTTTTGTTTTTCCAATTAAAAATGGAAACATCAAAAAATTGTTCATATTTCATGTGGGCAATATATTTCAAGCCTCAGAATTACTATTTCAGCACTTTATGGAATGTGCAGTATTCCTTTTGACTCTTGCAACTTGATTTTTCACTTTCCTATTTGTTTTCCTGTTTGTTTCTAGTACCTTTGTCTCCTTCTTTCTTGAAAGCTCAGGTATGCATTTAACTGAAAATATGTTATACTTTTCCAGAATTTCTAGGTGCTCTTGGAGGGAGTGTGTGTATGTATGTGTGTGTTTCTAACAGATTTCTGAAGCTAGTAGCCAAATTACCTATATTGTAATCATTTCACACCATTAAACATTGTCTGATATATTTCTTTTTTCTTATTTATTTATAGACACTTTTTTTTTGTCTAATGAGAAATTGGTAGTTTTCCCCCTAGCTCTCTCCTTTAAAAATTTTTTAAAATTTTATTACTTTTTTTGGATGTCAATCTCTGGGGAAAAAAATCTCTTGATCAGCTTTAGACCATTTTCACATAGATGTGAGCCAAATCAAGGGAAGGCAATGATTAAGCTCTAAAAATCTTACTTGGAACATGAATTCCTTGGAAATGTTCCATTGAGATAATTTCCCATATACCAAAAGATGAAAATAATCACTTCTTTTGATTAAATTAATGTGAATGTTTGTCTTTGATGCTGGTCTTTTTTTCCATGAGTAAAAAGTAAAAGGAAAAATATATGGGACTTGTTTATATGAAATTCATATAATGGTAAGATAGATACTAATTCCAGAGATTATACAAAGGGGTGCATAGTAGGAAGACCAATTCAGTCTGTCATATATATATTAACAATTAAGGTAATACATGTATTAAATATCAATTCAACAGATATTCATTAAATCCATAGTACATATTGCCCTTGGTATGCCATACTGAAATTTTCAGTCTTACAGAAAAAAATCCTTTGGTCACAGTTATAATATCCATATGGGTAAATGTAGAAAGTAACAAAAGGTTCAAATTAAAAATAAAGAAAACTTAGCAAGCATTAAGAATACCATCCGTAAAACAGTAATAAATATTCAAAGGAAACTGCGCAATCATGAATTTAAAAATAATAAATGTAGTTGGCAAGAAAAAAGATTTGTAAATCTCCTTAGGAAGAGGGAAATAATAAATCTGTAAATTACTAAGTGGTGAGCCAATACTTGTGCCTGGGGAATCACTTAAAGTCACAAAAGGCAACAATTTAGAATCACCTAAAATTGGAAAGTAGCTGTGCATAATCCATCTGACTTTGTGAAGGGCTAATTGTGCTGAACTAATTTCCTTTTTTGGTAGAATAAGGGTTTTCATAAGCGTGGAACTACCTGAGAAATGTAGAAATGCAAGTGAAAAAGGTATATTTTAGCTTATAAGACTCACCATTTACAAGGTAACAAATATAACATACATTGTTCAATTTATTTTTAAAATTCATTGGCTCGAGAATCTCAAAATTCTCTAAAAATAGCATATGTATTGCTTTGGCAAAAGTTGCAAACCCTGAAAACATTGCCTGATCTATCCTAACTTATTTCTGTAAAAGAGGAGTACAGCCGGAATATTCAATTTTACATAAGTATAGTTTTTATTTATAACCATTAATTTCCCTATAATTTTTCCAACTGTATATTTTCCCAACAAAAATTAATTCACCAAAGCAAACTATAATACAACAAATATTCATGTTTTACATTTGCTATTGCAGTCGAATCTCATCTAAATACTTCTTAAGCAGAAGCGTATTTTCAAAGTATAGCTGTTTGTTTTGCTGCTTCTTGAGATATTTCTTGATGTAGAAATTTTCTATTTTTGCAAAGATTAAAGGCATAGCATAAATAAATATATCAATTTGCCTTCATATAAACAGTTTTACTGTGACATTTGCAATTTAATCAATCAGATTAATTTACTAAAAGAAACAAAAAAGAAAGAAAAATATTTCTGAAAATGGTCAATGTAAAATAAGTTACTCTTTTTTTAATCAAAAATATATCATTATATTGAGTTTATATCATAAAACACACACAGACACACAGTGGTATAGTGATTAACAGCAATTCATTCATGACAAACATTTGTACATTCTGAATTAGTCAGGCTTCTCCAGAGAAATAGAAGCAATAGGATGTACATATATATTGTTTTGTTTTGTTTTGTTTTTTCTTCATTGTATATGTTTATTGTATTGTTTATAAATTTCTATTTTATATTAGAGTATAGTTGATTAACAATGTTGTGTTAGCTTCAAGTGTACAGCACAGTGATTCAATTATACATATACATGTATCTATTCTTTTTCAAATTCTTTTCACATTTAGGTTATTACAGAGTACTGAGCAGGGTTCCCTGTGCTATACTGTAGGTCCTTTTTGGTTATCCATTTTACATATAGCAGTGTGTACATGTCAATCCCAAATTCCCAATCTATGTACATGTATTTTGAAAGAGATTTCTTACAAGGAATTGATGTACATGCTTATGGGGACAGATAATAACGGAGCTCTGCAGGGTGGGTCAGCAAACAGGAGACTCAGGCGAACTGATGGTGTGGTTCTGGCCTGGAGGTGGGCTAGGAAGAGCCAAAGTTTCAGTTCAAATCCAAAGGCAGGAAAAAACCAATGTCCTAGAAGGGACTCAAGCAGGAGGAATTCTTTCTTCCTTGAAGAGAGTCAACATTTTGTTCTGTTCAGTACCTCAACTGATTGGATGAGGCCCACCTACATTAGAGAGGGCAATCTGCTTTACTGGCTCTACCTATTGAAGTGTTTGTTTTCCCCAAAAAGCATCTTCACAGAAACACCCATAATAATGTTGGACCAAATATCTGGACATGCCTTGGCCCAGTCAAGTTGACACATAAATTTAACCATCCCACATACTAAACTTAAAAATGTCAACTATGTTGTAATTGAATATATCTTATACTTCAACTGTATTACATTACACACAGCAAGTGTTTGCTGTTGTATCAGAATGCAAGTACACTGTTAAAATTGTTTTCACTATATTTATCCTATAACTATTAAACTTGACTCTGTTTTAAGAACTAATTTCATACCTAGAAACAAAATCATGTATTTATTCATTGAATTAGTAGTAAATAGGTGAAAAATTGCTTTTGAATTCATTTGTTAATATAAGAGCTTATCCCTTTTTGATTCCTTACAGATTTCAGAACAAGGTTATCCTCTTTTTAAATTAATTATATATTTTATGTCAATATTTTAAATATACTTTATATTTTGGAAGATTAACAATAATTGGAATTATCTTGGTAAGATTTTATCCTTATTCCCTGTATGTCGGTGGTGGGAAAAAAAGGGTATACTTTAATAAATAAGCACTTACACTTTGACTTTTTAGATGTGAAGTGATATTGTGAGCTCTGATTAGATGTCCTTTATTAACTATGCCTTGTTTAATCTGTTGAACTAATGTCAACTAAACTAACATTATTGAGAAAAATAATTACAAATACAGGCTATTTGACTTAAGACTCCCGCATATTCCCTCCATCTATTAAGATTCTTTGCATCAAAAATTCCTTGATCACTTGTAGATATTGATGTTATACCAACAGCATATATAATATCTAAGTATCCATGCCAATTCATCATAACTGAGGCCAATATTCACCTAATTTTTTGTGGATGATTATACCATCCTATCCTATGGGGAAACAGCTGAACTCTTAAGACAGAAAGAAAATATAGAAAACGTAATGATGGTAAATACTGGGCAAGAGAAAGGGAAGAAAATGTATTTCTTAGTCTATTTTTCATTGAATCTACAGAATGAAAGGTGGCTTTACAAAGTTTATACAAGTTTCTGGGAAGAAGAACACAGGGCAGAAAAAACACTTTAAAGGATAAGCTCAATTTTTAAGAATTCACTTCATAAGTAAGTGAATAAGTAATAGGAATAACTTCCTAGAAAAGTCTCATGAAATGGGAACCTTGGTTAATTCCAGAGAGATGAATTGAAGCACAGTTGTCCAAATTCAAATCTTTCAAAGTAAGGCATTTATCACTTTAGAATAGGACAGAAACTGATTTTTTTTAAAGAGATGACTGTTGGTTTGATCAAACAATAACAAATAAACAAGATTTTAGAAAAAAAAAAAAAAAAGAAATTCAATGACAACTGTCCAGGCCAAATTTAGATAGCTAATTCTCATATATAATGATACATATTGTTTTTCTTCTAGAAATTAGCATCTAAGTTCAGCATTTTTACTGTGCAGTATAAGATTCAGAAGGGTGATTTTACTGTGTTCTTTCATTTCATTACAGAGTTTTAGTTGATACAGCACATTGATCAATACAGGGTATCAGTAAAACTCAGGAAACCATTAAAGCAGGATTTTTGAAATTTAAATGCAATCATTGTTTTGTATGTGGAAAGCAGCAATATGAAAATGCTCTTATATAAAAGAAGTTTATAACAACTGCATTGGAAAGAGGCTATGTTATTTAAAACTAAGTATATTTAAGGATAAATACAGAAAACCAGTACTTCAAAAATCGTTCATAATTTACAGATGAGAAAAAGGAGAATGGAGGTAAAATAATGGAGCAAAATAACAAAAGCAAATAATCATAATAATCACAGAGTAGTTAAAAGAATAATCTCAGAAGAGTTCATGACGCATGGGAAATTAAATAATGTTGAGGTGTAACAGTGCAATTGGAGGACTCAATAGGATCACAAGAGAGGGCATGCCAGGTGTATTTGAATAGAAAAAGGAAAAAACACAGTTTAAAATAGCATATAGTACACATAATAAATAGATATGCAAATTTAAGACAGGATATTATCACTATCATGTATAAAAAACTGGAGAGAGTTCAATAGGGCAATGTTTTGTTTAGGGAGAATTTGGTTTGTGGACCATTTGCAAATTTATAAGAAGAGAATTGTATGACATATTATCAGTGTAGGCAGAAAAGCTCAGATATCCAACTAAGCTGTGTGAGTAAAAAAATATTTTTTAAACATTCTTGAAGTAAATTTTATTGTAACCTACCTTCTAATTGCAAAGGGGAACATGAGGAAGACAATATATTATTTAATATTTAATTATAACAATAATCAATCCCAAATTGATTTCTTACTTAGAAGTTGTATCCATATGAAATGAGGATAGGAAATGTCAAGTGTATGAATGTGTATAAATTGTTCCAAGAAGAATCATAGAAGAGAAAAAAATGTATATGTATTATCTGCACTTTCTCAGGAAGGTAAAGCAGGTGCTGAGAAGAGAAGTTATCAATTTATTTTAGGAAATTGTAATAGGAATTGAACTAAACAAAAAGCAACATAAATATCCTGAATCTGTGAACAAGCAGGAGTGTTAAGAATTCCTCATTTTGTTTGTAAGACTACCTGGCTAGTATATATTCACACTTCAAATTAGACTGCTCAGCTGTTATTTAGAAATCCATGTCAAGGAGAATAGTAAATTCATGATGAGATAAAATTTAGACTATATGCTTGATCTATAATGAAAATATCACAAACTTTGTATTAATGTTGCTAATTAGAAATAGTATGTGCCATATATAAATGAGGAAGACATTTTGACTTCATGCACCTAATTCTAATAGAATTTAGAAAACACTTCTTGATCATTTTAATTAAAAAAATGTAGAAAGTAAACTCTCAAACTAGTAAGCCATTTGTTTGTTTAATACTTCGAAATATATTGCTGAGTCAGATACTCTTAGCATATTCACCATTTTAATTTTTAAAGCAGTTAAAAAGCATAAAATTAAAATTTTAAGATTTCAAATAGCTATCATACTTAGTAAATGGAGGAATTATAGGAAATTGATATACGTTCTTAGCCATAATCCCATTATGTTAATAATACTATCTCGTATCAGTTGCTACCCTGTCTGCCTCTGCATGAATCATATCCAGGTAGGGCAGGTTTTATTGGCATGTGACCTAGGCAATTGAGCGAGACCCCATGCTTAGTAGGGCTGCATGTTTGAGTTTAAACTGTGCTGCCACTATCTTGAAATTCTTCATAATTTTTGAATAAGGGACCTTGTATTTTCATGTTGCACTAAGCCCTGCAAATTCCGTAGCTGATCCTATCTCAGGGCCACAGATATTTCCTTCGTTTATTTCAGGGAGTCCTAGGGGGGCAGAGCCTCTGGTGTGCATTCTCTGCAGCTTTTGCCTTTCCCAGAGCGCACATGTGGCAGGAAAAAGGATGTAATTGAAGCTGCTCCCCACGTCACTGTAGCACTCTGGGTGCCTGAGGATTCTTGCCCATTGACCTGGAAGGGAAAGAATGACTCCTTGCACCGGTCACCTGTGCTCCAAAGCAGAGCCTCAGAAAATCACTCCTCAAAGCGGCGCCTTGGGGTTCATCATTTCTTTTGTTTCTCCCTGGGAGCTGGGCAGCCACGAGGCCTCGGTCACATTTCCTTCATTACCTCAGCCACTACTTTATTCTTTTATTGTCCTCTTCGTGTGTTTCTTTAATTTTTTTCCCTTGTTTTTTGTCCTAGCATTTTTCTTATCTTTTATTATTTTTATACTATTTTTAAAGGTTACTTTCCATTTACAGTGGTTACAAAATATTGGCTATAGTCCCTGTGTTTCATAATACATCCGTGAGCCCATCTTACACCCAATAGTTTGTACCTCCCACTCCCCCACCCCTATGTTGCCCTTCCCCCCAATGGTAACCACTAGCTTGTTCTCAATATCTGTGAGTCTGCTTCTTCTATGTTATATTCATTAGTTTGTTGTATTTTTTACCTTCCACATATAAGCAATATCATACAGTATTTATCATTTTCAGTCTGATTTATTTCACTTAGCATTAGTGTCCTCCGAGTCCATCCATGTTGCTGCAAATGGCAAAATTCCATTCTTTTTAATGACTAATAATCCATTATATATATATATATATATATATATATATATATATATATATATTACATCATCTTTATCCAGTCATTTGTTGATGGAGACTTAGGTTGCTTCCATATCTTGGCTATTGTAAATAGTGCCACTATGAACATTATGGTATATGTATCTTTTCAAATTAGTGTTTTTTGTTTTGTTGTTGGATATATACCCAGGAATGGAATTGCTGGGTCAGCAGAGAAATGCAAATCAAAACCACAGTGAGATATTACCTCACCCCTGTCAGAATGGGCATCATCAAAAAGTCTACAAATAACAAATGTTGGCGAGGGTGTGGAGAAAAGGGAACCCTTGTGCACTGTTAGTGGGAATGTAAATTGGTGCAACCACTGTGGAAAACAGTACGGAGGTTTCTCAAAAAACTATTGATATTAGAACTTGCCTTTTATATTGAACCAGAACCCTTCATTTTACTTCCAGCAAATAAACAAACAAGCAAACAAAATAACAACTTAAACCCACCAAAGCATATAAACTCAGGTGCAGTACATATTCAGAAGTGGAGGAACATTGTGCCAATCTTCAAAAATACTCAAGACCCAGTTCAATCACTGAAAAGTTATTTTGTTACAGAGCCATACATTGAATTTTAAATGTTTCCCTAGATAAATATAAACCAATAGTTAGCTTATGAGTAATTAAAAGGGGAATGTGTCAACTCTCAATAATATTTATGCCAGAAATTGTTAGTTTTTTTTTCTATGACAATATATTAGTACCGCACAATAGATATGACTCGAATAAACACATGCTCCACTTGATAAAAATGACCATATGCTATGTGAGTACACTAGGACCACCATAACAAAATACCACAAACTGGGTGGCTTAGAACAACAGTAATGTATAATCTAGCAGTTCTGCAGGCTAGAGGTCTAAGATCAAGGCGTCTGCAGGATTGGTTTCTTCTGAGAGCCGTGAAGGAAAATCGGTTCCAGGCCTTTCTCCTTTCTCCGGAGGTTTGCTGGCAATCTTTTGCATTCCTTGTAGATGGCATTCTCTCTGTACCTTCATATCATATTTCCTCTGTACATGTCTGTCTGTATCCAAATTTCCCCTTTTTACAAGGACACCAGTCATATTGCATTAGGGCCCATGATGACCCCATTTTAACTTCATTACCTCTGTCAATACTCTATTTCCAATTAAAGGTCACATTCTGAGGTACTGGGGGTTGGGACTTCAACATATATCATTTTGGGGGGGATACACTCCAATCTATTACACATGCCAACATACACAGGAGAGAAAGGAACACAGGAAGAAAAAAGTGGAGAAGACTTTTTATTATGATGTGAACTGGCCCTTATTTTAAAATAGATCACCACTAGAAAAATTCATAGGTTTACAGATATGAAGTGAAATTTTTTTTTTTTTTTGCGGTACGCGGGCCTCTCATTGCTGTGGCCTCTCCCGTTGCGGAGCACAGGCTCGGGACGCGCAGGCTCAGCGGCCGTGGCTCACGGGCCCAGCCGCTCCGCGGCATGTGGGATCTTCCCGGACCGGGACACGAACCCGTGTCTCCTGCATCGGCGGGCGGACTCTCAACCACTGCGCCACCAGGGAAGCCCTGAAGTGAAATATTTTATTCTTTCTAGCATCTGATGCAAAAGTTATTTATTTACTTTTAGTTGATTTACAATGTTGTGTTAGTTTCAGGTATACAGCAAAGTGAATCTGTTATACATATACATATATCTACTCTTTTTTAGATTATTTTAACATATAGGCCATTACAGAGTACTGAGTAGAGAGATTCTGAGAAATTTGTTATGGCTTTCTTGAGGCAAGACTATCTCTTTCAGAAATTTATTACATTTAGGTAATTTTAATTTTATCAATAAAAGCACTTATCTTTCATAATGTTAAAGTGTGGTCAGATATGTTGAAAAATGTTCTTAAATAAATCTTTTCAAAATATGTCAAAGGTTTTAAACAAGATACATGACATATCTCTTGATGAAGCATCTTATAAATGGAGAAAACAGGCAATAATACATTTTAAAAAAGCAAAACTGATAAAAAATCCAATCCCAATCCAGAGGATTTCAACAATGAAATAGGAGGAAGGTCTGTAGACTGTACAAAAACAAAAGTAGCACCCAGAGTTCTCATAGCCTGAGAAGAAAAGCTATAGGGCCAGAAGCTGGTTTAAGAAATAAAATAAGAGCATTAGAGTGTCAGCTGAGAAACTCCAAGATCAGGAAGAAATTCTTTTCAAAAGCGAAATTAGTCAAGATGGGATAGGATAGAATGGAAAACTTGTATAGCATATGGCCACAGGTTTTATTTTTGTTTTTGTTTGGGACATTGAAAATCAGTGGCTTAAAACAATTACTTTATAGCTATTGATTAAAAATGGAGTCATTTCATATCAAGCAGGAAGAAAAATGATAACTAATTATCACATTTTCCAATATTGAAGCTGTAAAAGGAGTATTTCAATCCTGCATATTTTAGAAAAAGTAGCCAGAGGGGCATTTCCATTCCATTGTAGGAATTTTTCGAGTTTAGTGTCTCAATGTGGCCGAATATGGGATCCTAGCCAGTTGGAAACGTGTTTTATGATTGAAGACTCCCTATGACATCTGTAGAATTTCTTTTAGTCATTTTCTGACATAGGAAGTCACAGTGTTAGGTAGCTCTTCTAAGTAGCCCATACTATCCTGTCTTTATGATGGGAGGACAGCTCGGAAGAACAATGCTATTGAAACCTGACATGACATCAGATATAACTCAAATATGAAAAAGACAAATATCACAGTATAAAAACTGAAAGGGGTTATCTAAAAAAATGGGGGTTATCTAAAAAAGGGTTTAATAATGATTTTAGAAGACATGTACATAATAAAGCTAGCTGCTTCTGAAATTATATTAGAAAAATCCAATCACCGTTCTAAAACTCGAAGGAGATACTGAGTCTAGAGGGTCTGCTGCAATATGATGTTTTCAGTTTCAGCCATTGATCCACCGATTCAAGTATCAATCTAGTATGAGACCACTGTTCTAAAATTTTACAACAAAATTTTTCAAATACAATTTTTAAGAAAGTTATGGAATGAAAAATATTTAGGGGCAAGAAACAAATAGTAGAACTGAATATAAGGAATTAATTGAATTCCCCAATAAACACAAGCCAACTGAGTATAACCTTCAATTCTGATGTGTTTTTATTCCACATTTCCAATATCATTTTGAGAGAAATTATAAGAAAAGGCTCCTATGAGGAATTTATTTTAAAGATATTTTAGACAAAACATATTGAATCAATTCACTCCTCTTAAAGTGGAATCCAAAGAAGCCTTCAGTTTAACAAGTTCCCCGGTGATTCTGATGCACACTATAATTTGAGAAATATGAAACTTTTCCAGACCTGTGACCTTTATCCAGAATTTAGACATCTGTGTATATGTTTCTGATCTCTTAACCTTGATCTTCTTTGCAGCCCATCTTTCCCCACAGTCCGCTTAAATTTTGAGCATGATCCTGCCCTGTTTTCCTCATGTTTATAGACATAACCGTTTCTCATTTGTCTGAGTTATAGATTATGCTATTTACAGACTATTATTAGCTTTCCCATTCCACTGTGACTCTTGACTTTTCCTGACCTTCTTGATTGATTGTGCACTGACTTGACAGACTAATATGATATTAATGGTGATCTGAAACAGAATGTGGTTTTCACATTGTGCTGAAAATACTGATGATGTTACATGGACCTAATAATAAATAAACAGTATCTGATATTATGTCTTTTTCCATTATATTCTCAATTTCCAATATGAGGCAAAAATGTAAATTGTCAAATCTAACAGTATCATACTATTGCAACTTAATATTTATTTGACTTTCAAAAAGTTTGCAATTTGAATGCTTTAACCCAACCATAGCACTAATATGTAAGAATGTATGATTTCTACTTTGCATGATGTTCTGTGGCTAATATTTCAGTTCTGAAAAACTCAAAAATTTTGACTATCGATAAGTATGAGATATTAACACATGATTCGTGGGTTTTCTTTCTTTCTTTCTTTCTTTCTTTTAACATCTTTATTGGGGTATAATTGCTTTACAATGGTGTGTTAGTTTCTGCTTTATAACAAAGTGAATCAGTTATACATATACATATGTTCCCATATCTCTTCCCTCTTCGTCTCCCTCCCTCCCACCCTCCCTATCCCACCCCTCCAGGCAGCCACAAAGAACCGAGCCGGTATCCCTGTGCCATGCGGCTGCTTCCCACTGGCTATCTACCTTACGTTTGTTAGTATATATATGTCCATGTCTCTCTCTCGCCCTATCACAGCTCACCCTTCCCCCTCCCCATATCCTCAAGTCTGTTCTCCAGTAGGTCTGTGTCTTTATTCCTGTCTTACCCCTAGGTTCTTCATAACATTTTTTTTTTTCTTAAATTCCATATATATGTGTTAGCAGACGGTATTTGTCCTTCTCTTTCTGACTTACTTCACTCTGTATGACAGACTCTAGGTCTATCCACCTCATTACAAATAGCTCAATTTCGTTTCTTTTTATGGTTTTCTGTTTCGTCTCTCCCTTTTGTTGTATCTCAAGAATTAGCTGCTCAGCACCTGTTGGGGTTTAAATATCAAATAGTTGAAAATTGTCTCAGACTTCTTCTGATACTTTCTCTTAAATTTTGACTATTATTTAAAAGGTATGCATATAGCCCTCCAACTATTTAATAAGTTTAAATGTTACAAGAATTCTACCTTATTTTTAAAAGATTTCCTCAATTATTTTGAAATGTTATTTCTTAAATTTGAAATTGATAGAATCACACCTGTTCAAAGGGCAAAAATTGGTGAACTTGCTTTCCAATACAATTATGACATTGTTTTGGATGTAATGATGAATTGCATCTTTGCAAGCCTGTAGGCTAATTGATTTTTTTTCTCTCTTAATTGAGTGAATAGTGTGAATATACCACATCTTCTTTTGACTTTACTCTTTGACACAAAGCATGTAGTATGTCCTCTTTGTATTAGTTTAGGAATCTAACTCCGTTTAAGATGTATGTCAACATAAAAATTATTCTAATTGAGTAATAGATAAGAAGCTGAAAATCTAAAGTTGATGAATTATTCTCACTTTTGGAAAACTGGCATAAAAATCTGATCTATTTCCCTGTCATTTCATACCCTCTCTTTATTTTAAGGCCAGTGATTTGGATGAACCCTTCATATTTCCAATCCAGCCTTGTCCTTAACTCTTGGAAAAACTGCCTCATCACTGACGTCAAAGAACAAAACATACGGGTTCCTCATCTGTCACCATCCTCATCCTCATATATCTCATTATCTATACTAATCCTCACAATCAGAATATATATACCTTATCTACTTTATAACTATGAATGGACTCAATTAAGAATGCATAAACTGGCTTCCCTGGTGGTGCAGTGGTTGAGAGTCCGCCTGCCGATGCAGGGGACACGGCCCCGGCCCGAGAGGATCCCACATGCCGTGGAACGGCTGGGCCCGTGAGCCATGGCCGCTGAGCCTGTGCGTCCGGAGCCTGTGCTCCGCAACGGGAAAGGCCACAGCAGTGAGAGGCCCGCGTACCGCAAAAAATAGGCTAAATAAATACTAAATTTTCTCATATCACACCATTTCAGAATGTTTGTGGCATACTACCCTGTCATAGCCAATACCCCAGCATTGTATCTTCCAAATATAAAAATGTATTGAATATAAAGTAAAATTAAAACTAACATTTAAAGAGCAATTTGTAGGAATGTTTAATAAATTCATGGGTGCATTTTTATTGTTTCTTTAAGCAAAATGGTCTAAGTAGTTGTAATATATTTAACTTTGCATACTGGTCTATGTTATGCATAAGGCAAAAACACTAAAAACAATAGAATTTTATTAATTCTTAAATCTTAAAATTAGTTTTAATAGTATGAATAATTTCTAAATCATTTCTAGATTTTTTTTTTTGCTTTAATCTCAGCTCAGGGGAGCTTTTTGTTTGTTTGGTTTTGGTTGTTTTTTTTCCCAATAACGTAATGGCAGAGGATATGGAGAGTTTATCAGGATAGTAACCATCAATGAGTAGTGCTCTTGCGGGAAATCCAGATTAAAAAGGAATAAGCAGAGGGAAAGCTTTTACAGTCCTATAGAAAGCTATGATTTAGTGAAATGAGGTTCCTGGAATTTAAAGATTAGATAAAAATAGAAGCTGCTTGTCAGCCCCTTTCAACCATGGTGCTAATCAGGCAGGTGGGCCACACATTCCAGCTGGGTTGTTCCATCCCCTCAGGACCTATTTGCAACCTGCTGTGCACGTCTTTTTATATTAAGCAGTGGTTTAAATCATATGCCTCTTCAGACACACAATGTCAAATGTCTCCATGTATCAACATATTTTTCTGTATGATAATGAAAATAACAGATGTTTTAAGTTGTCTTTTTATTCTAGTTTAGTTTTTTGGAGTTTGGCACTTAGATAAACTATTTTCCCACAATTTATTAGAAAATATTTCTGATAAACAATAACATATAAAATAATTAAATAAACCCCTATGAATCCAACACCAAAGTAAGAAATAAGATATTGAAAATATTCCTTAAGCTTCTCTGTATCTCTTCCCAACCATATTTCTTGCTTGACCACCTCTTTAAAAGGAAGTGTTCTTCTTGAATTTTGTGTTAATCACTCCCATTATATTCTTTGTAAGTTTAATACATATGACTATGATGACAAACAATAAATAGTGATTTACATATTATAAAATGTTATAAATTATATTTTATTTATTCATTATGATTCCAATAGCTTCAATTTATTTATTTCCTCTATAATTAATCCTCACTCATAAATATCCCATACTTGCCATGTGAAGTGTTTCAAATTTTTATTACAAACTGTGCTGCTTGGGAGCATTCTTATACATTTTTCCAAGACCACTAATGCAGAAATTACTCTAGGATACATTATCAAAAGTGGGTTTCCATCTCATAGGATATCTGCATATCAAGTGTAGTTGATATTCACAAATGACTCTAGAAATGTCCTCAAACAATAGTATTTCTGATGGTCCGGTGACAGTCACCTGTGTTGATTCCAGGTTCTTTGGTTGACCTGTTCAGATTTGTCTTCCAGTCCAGCTCTTCAGCTTGGTGCTATTCAACGTGTTAACTAGTTAGGTTATTTTGAACTATCTTAGTTGTGCGTTTAAAAGGGTCTCACAGGGCTTCCCTGGTGGCGCAGTGGTTGAGAGTCCGCCAGTCGATGCAGGAGACACGGGTTCGTGCCCCGGTCCGGGAAGATCCCACATGCCACGGAGCGGCTGGGCCCGGTGAGCCATGGCCGCTGAGCCTGCGCGTCCGGAGCCTGTGCTCCGCAACGGGAGAGGCCACAACAGTGAGAGGCCCGTGTACCACAAAAAAAAAAAAAAAAAAAATGGTCTCACAACTTACTTAGATGTGCCTAATTCTCTGAATCTGTGAACATTCTAATCTCTTCATATTCCACATGCAGTAATCTCGGTGTTTGAAACGTAGGGCAGCATAGCTGGCCCACTGCCGCCTCCCCTGACAATTCGTATGTGCTGTAATTGTCCTTTCGGCTTCTGAGACTGTGTTCTTTTCATTCCTGTCCCTGAGAACCTTGGAAGTCATGAGTCAAGAACACAAGTCTCCAGATATGAAAACCTCTTGGCTGTAAATGACCTTAAAGCACTACCAAAGTACAGACATTTTAAGTTTATTTCTTGACCTTTTATGGTCATATCAGTAGTATAAACCTGCAATCCAAATCCTTATGAGGACATGCCTAATGTTACAGATACGAAGGGAATTATCTTCTACCTAGCTAGAGCTCAGCCTAGAAACGGCACATTCCCTTGTTGCTTCTATTTGACAAAAATGTTATCTTAGAAAATTTATATATATATCTCCTGTTTGATTTCCATACAAGACAGTTAATTAATGCATGTTAAGTACCTGTTATCATCAACTGGTGACATGAATTATCTATTTAATTTTTATCTATGTCTATGTGTGTATATGTGTATGTATCTGTGAGTGTATGTATGTATGTATGTATGTATGTATCTGTCATCTATGCATCTACCAATCATTTATCCACCATTTCATCAATTCTTTTTATCCTCATCCTCTAACTCTTTCCATTATTTCAGCCGTTTTAATTTGTTTGATTGTTCGCAGAGGGACAGTAGTTGTGAGTAAGCCTCTTAACCCCTGTCCAGGGATTGACCCTAGCTACCAGTCCACCAGGGGCCAGGGGCTAGAAGCCAAGTTCCCTGATTCTTATCCTGTTTGAAAGTAAAAATGTTTCAAGGAGGAAAAGCTCCAAAACAGGTACAAAGTTTATTATTAGAGACTCAGCACAACTTATGGGAGAGCACACAGAGAAACAGTTTATTTATTTAAAGCAGAAATACATACCCAGGGAGGAGCGTGGGCGCCTGAATGAGGAGCACTCTGAAGAGGTGATTTAAATCACTTATATAGGACAGTTCTTCCGGGTCTTCGTTCACATTTGGCCAATTATCTTTCTTTTTTCACACCTGACTCATCTTAGGACCCTCCCCAAGATGTGTGTGCAGCAATTTTCTGAGATGGGTCCCACCGCGGAGGGCTGTGTGTGCATGTCCATACGTATTATGTGGTGGCACCCCCTCCCTTTTTGACCCCCAAGGAGCCTTCCTGTGCATGTGCAGTTAGGGACATTTTCCTTGACCTTAGGGTGGGCACCTTATCTCTTTACTTTAGCAGAGCTCAGCTTCTGCCACTGGCTTTGTCCTTGGCATGTCTGCGTGAGAACAAATCTTCAGTGTTACTCCACTTGACAAACACCAGCTGTCCAGCCCAGGGGCCCATCTATCTCCTACCTCATGATGACTAAGTTGTATGTGTATGTATACTTATAAAACTGTATTTTCTTGTGTTTTTGTGGTTTGAATTCACATCAACGGGACTGCTTTTGTTCTCATTCTATTGATTAATTTTTCACTCAGTACTCTGTTTTTAAGATCTTTCCATGCCATTTGATTATTGCTTCTATCTTTTGAATCCCCAGTCTTTACAAATCAGTTCTCCTAGTGATCACCACATCAATTGCCACCAATACCTTGTGCCACAAACAATGCTGTGGTGGTCATCCTCCCACCCTATTCCTTTATGGAACTTATGAAAATTTCTAAGCATTTATAATGTGTGGTTGGCAGGGGATTATTCGTACTTTATTGCTCTGGTCTCACACAAACAGTAGTGTGTCTTTTGTAATTTTATTTTTTCTTGAATTTTTTTTTCTAGTATACAAAACATTTATTCCCTAACTATACAATAGAATTTATCTGCTAAAGTATTTGGGTCTCGGTATTTGGAAAGATAGATTTTTCATGGCAATTTCAGGCATTCTATTGTTTTGTTTTGTTTTTGTGGTGTCTTTTAAGATTTTACTTCCCTATGCATGTTTTCTTTTTTCTTCTTATGCCATTTTGATATTTTGTACCTTTTCAGAAATATATCATTTACATCATTTACATTTACAAGATTATTAGATAAGACTTTTAGAATATAGTGCTTAAATACCCTTTACATTAAATGCCTGTTGTCTGTATGTCCAACTTTTTTCATACCACATCTTCTTTACATTCTATCTGTACTTTTTAAATCAGTCTTGCAAAAGGTTTGTCTTATTAATCTTAACAGAATGAAAGTCCCAGTTTAAACTTTGTTTATATTCTTCATTTCTTTTTGTTCTCTATTTCCTTGATACCTATCCTTTTTGTTTATTTTTATGCTGTTACTATCTTTTAATCTCTTAAGTTGAATGCATAGTTTGAATTTTATAAACTTTCTTGTTCCCTGATAAAGCTATAAATTTCCCATGAAAGGTGTTTTTGTGTAGCTCCATGAATTTTGTCATGCAGTACTTCCCTTTTCTTCAATCTAAATATGTCAGAATTACTTTATGGTTTCCTTTTTAATCAAAGGATTGTTTAGTAATCCATTATTTAGATTCTGGATATAGGGTGCTAATTTCAGTGTCATTTTGTTACTCTTCTAACATTACTGAATATTATCTGATAAAATTATATGTATAATTTTCCCATTGGTTTTTATGAAGTTTCCTTTATGGGCTAATATACATTCAATTATTATAAATGTTATATATGTGCTTTAAAGCAATACATTTTTTTCTTCATTCAGTATAGGATTCTTTACCTAATAGCTTCAGCTGATTCTCTTTAGAATCCATATCTCAGATTGTTCTTTGCTTGAATTTTCAGTTTCTGAGAGGTTGTTAAAAACCACACCACCACTTGTAGGCTTATTTGTAGATGTATCTACTTATATCTCTGTTGAATCATTATTTAATATAATTAATTTATATATTAATTCAGTGTTAAGTCTATTAGATGCATATATGTTGGTGATGGTTATATCTTCTTATTTTATGCTTCTTATTAAGACTATATTTTCTCTCTAATTCCTTCACCATGCTTGCATATTTTTTACGTGCATTTTATCTCAGATTCTAGTATTGCTATGCCAAATATCTTTGTTCGTATTTGGAATAGATAGATTGATTGATATAGATATACATTTCTGTTCTTTTAGGTGCTTCTTGAAGACAACATGTTGCTAGATCTTATTTTTTGACCCATCAGAGTTTTAAATGGTGAATTTAACTGTTTTTAATTACTATTATTACTCTTACATTTGGTTTTGTTTTCAACATCTTCCATTTATATTTCATGTGTTTTACTGTACTTTTATGTTCTATTTTTCTTGTTTCTTCCTTTCATTGTATAGGTATAATTTCCGTTAATTGGTTTAAATGTTATAGTTTGTTTTTCTCATTATCATATAAAATCTCTACTTAAAACTGAGGTTTAAATTCTATTTATCGATTTATTAACTTCCTTAACACTTATATCTACCTATAGAACAACACATATTTCACTTAGATTAGACTTCAATCCCTTTGTATTCTACTGTCTGTCCTCCCAAAACACAAGTTGATAGTCTACATCTGTGCCTTTACCTAATATGCAACTAGCTTTTCTTTTTCTTTTTTTTGTCCTTGTTATTTAGGCAATTATATACTTGTTGTCATGAAGTTATTTCCTTGTCAGATTCTTCTGGAGTCTTTTTTCTCATCTTAATGAAATATTTTCTCAAAGAGTGACTTTCAAAGTGAAAGAGGAAAAAGTCACACCACAACAGTGAAGAACTCTGCTGAATTATTGACAGCCCAAAATATTGAAACCATATTTATGCCTAAAGATATTTTATTATAAACTCACATATAAATGTTAAAAAATTAATTTTAGTAATTTAAACATTTTCATTGTCTTCTTGTAAGTATGTTGCTATTGAGAAGTCTGATGTCAATATAATTCTTTTTTTTTTTTAGCCTAATTTACTCTTTCTTTCTGGAATTTAAATATATATGTACAGTATATGTAATATATACATATACATATGTCACTGATCTCTTTATATTTCACTCTATGCAAGTATTTATAATTCGTTTTCTTATATCTTAATGGATATGTTACAAACTCTTTTGATTCTAGATTAATTACATAGTGTGGATAATGTATTTCCACTATTTCTTCTACTCTTTCTTACTTCCATTTTTAGGTTTCTATTTTGCTGGAATCCCTATTAACAGTTGAAGGCACTACTAATTAGAAGCCTTGTATCACGTAACTTCACTGACATCTTTTCTAACAGTCTTTCCAGGATTCTTTGTCTTATCTCCCTTATACTTTGCTAATCATTCTGCTTCATTCTTCCTGCAATTTATTTCGTTTCTCATCTTATTATTTCAACTATTATACTGTTCAAGATAAATATTTCTACTTAGTTTTTCTCTATGATTACTTGTTCTCATTTCATTTACTAAAACATTTTCTTAAATATGCCCATCATGCTTATTTTAAAATTATAATTATCTCCTATGGTTTATGTTGTCTATTTGTCTTTATCTTCTAGTAATTGTATTAAGATGCCTAGATGTTTTGATCTGCAAAATCATGTTTAGGCACTACTCCCTGTTAATCCTGATTTGATTCAAAAGAGAGTAAGAGACTGCAGTGTTAAGATCCTTAGGCACCAAAGAACCATTTCTGATCTTCCCGGTACTACAAATGTTCCACGAACTCCTGTACTGAGAAGTTTACCTTTCAACTCTTTGAAAGGAACAGTGTTGTAAAGCTGTAATGCCCTTAGATTGTAATCCATAAATCCTTGTGATCTTGAAATACAGTAGGTAGAGAAATACATGAGCAAGAATAGATAATCAGCCAGCTCACTCCAGCTGGGGGCTTGAGCTGCGCTGAAAGTATTCTGCTGACAGTGGGCTTTGGGGTTTTTGCAGCAGACATATGTGTTACAGTACCAGTGGAAAGGGCACTTATAAGGCTTTTGTAGCTAGATAGAAGTGGAGGGAAGAGCACATCTCCAAAGATTTCTATCTCTTCTCCAACCACTTCTCACTGGCCACCTACACCAATCATGACAACCTCTGAACTTCCCAGTAGTTTATCATATCTTTTATAGGCTCCTACTTGCATGTTTTAATTTGCTTTATATATTTTTCCAAAGAATTAGTAGACAATAGAAGTTGAAAAAAAATTTCCCAGTTCACATCAAGCGTCTTAGCGTCTTGCCAGCATCTCAGTTCTAACACTGCAATTTGCACTGTCCCAAGATCTTTTGTCTGCTCTCCCCACATAGGGTATACTGAGTGGGATAAATGCTCACTCTTTCAGCATTAGCCGACAGTGTAAATTTCCAGCTATCCCCTCTGACTGTGGACCCTATATCTCTGAGAGTATTTTTTTCAGCACATCTAGTTTATAATATTACTCAATCTCAACAGTCCCAACATTTTTGCACTACCCATTACTATAGTTTTCTTATTTCTACTTGTGTCTTCATTTGCTTAATGATTTTAAACCCTTGGTGACTTGAAACCCATAAAAGGTATGGAAAGAAAATAATATGCCTAAAAAGATCTTGCTGTGGTTTATGAAAAAGAGTGTTTTTCCTATTGTTTTCCTCTAAGAGTTTTATAGTGTCTGGCCTTACATTTAGGTCTTTAATCCATTTGGAGTTTATTTTTGTGTATGGTGTTAGGTAGTGTTCTAATTTCATTCTTTTACATGTAACTGTCCAGTTTTCCCAGCACCACTTATTGAAGAGGCTGTCTTTTCTCCATTGTTTGTTCTTGCCTGCTTTGCTGTAATTTAGGTGACATAGGTGCATGGGTTTATCTCTGGGCTTTCTATCCTGTACCATTGATCTATAGTTCTGTTTTTGTACCAGTACCATATTGTCTTGATTACTGTAGCTTTGTAGCATAGCTTGAAGTCAGGGAGCCTGAGCCTCCAGCTCCATTTTTCTTTCTCAAGATTGCTTTGGCAGGAAGAGATATGGGGATATATGTATATGTTTAGCTGATTCACTTTGTTGTAAAGCAGAAACTAACACACCATTGTAAAGCAATTATACTCCAATAAAGATGTTTTAAAAAAAAAAAGATTGCTTTGACTATTCAGGGTCTTTTCTGTTTCCATACAAATTGTAAAATTTTTTGTTCTAATTCTGTGAAGAATGCCATTGGTAGTTTGATAGGGATTGCATTGAATCTGTAGATTTCTTTGGATAGTATAGTCATTTTCACAATATTGATACTTCCAATCCAAGAACATGGTATATTTTCCCATCTGTTTATGTCATCTTTGATTTCTTTCATGAGTGTTTTATAGTTTTCTCAGTACAAGTCTTTTGCCTCCTTAGGTAACTTTATTCCTAGGTATTTTATTCTTTTTGTTATGATGGTAAATAAGATTATTTCTCCTTCTGATTTTTCGTTGTTAATGTATAGGAATGCCAGAGATTTCTGTGTGTTAATTTTGTATCCTGCAACCTTACCAAATTCACTGATTAGTTCTAGTAGTTTTTTGGTGGCATTTTTAGGATATTCTGTATATAGTGTCAAGTCATCTGCACACAGTGACTGTTTTACTTCTTCTTTTCCAATTTGTATTCCTTTTATTTCTTTTTTCTCTGATTGCTGTGGGTAGGACTTCCAAAACTATGTTGAATAAGAGTATTGAGAGTGGACAACCTTGTCTTTTTCCTGACAAGCATTAGTGGAAATGCTTTCAGTTTTTGACCATTGAGTATTATTTTTTCTGTGGGTTTGTCATATATGGCCTTTATTATGTTGTGGTAGGTTCCCTCTATGCCCATTTCTGGAGAGTTTTTTAATCATAAATGGGTGTTGAATTTTGTCAAAAGCTTTTTCTGCATCTACTGAGATGATCTTATGGTTTTTATTCCTTAACTTATTAATGTGGTCCATCACATTGATTGATTTGCATATATCGAAGAATCCTTGCATCCCTTGGATAAATCTCACTCGATCATGGTGTATGATCCTTTTAATATGTTGTTGGATTCTGCTTGCTAGTATTTGTTCAGGATTATTGTATCTATGTTCATCAGTGTTATTGGTCTATAATTTTCTTTTTTTGTGATATCTTTTTCTGGTTTTGGTATCAGGGTGATGGTGGCTTCGTAGAATGAGTTTGGGAGTGTTCCTCCCTCTGCACTTTTTTGGAAGAGTTTGAGAAGAATTGGTTTTAGCTCTTTGCTACATGTGTGATAAATTTCACCTCTGAAGCCATCTGGTCCTGGACTTTTGTTTGTTGGAAGATTTTTAATTACAGTTTCAATTTCATTACTTGTGATAGGTCTGTTTATATTTTCTAATTCTTCCTGGTTCAGTCTTGTACAATTACACCTCACCAAGAATCTGTCCATTTCTTCATCGCTGTCCATTTTATTGGCCTATAGCTGTTTGTAGTAGTCTCTTATAATCCTTTGTGTTTCTTTTTTTTTACTTTTTTATTTTTTTTGCGGTATGTGGGCTTCTCACTGTTGTGACCTCTCCCCTTGCAGGGCACAGGCTCTGGACGCACAGGCTCAACGGCCATGACTTATGGGCCTAGCTGGTCCATGGCATGTGGGATCTTCCCAGACTGGGGCACGAATCTGTGTCCCTTGCATCGGCAGGCAGACTCTCAACCACTGCGCCACCAGGGAAGCTCAATCCTTTGTATTTCTGTGGTGTCAGTTGTGATTTCTCCTTTTGCATTTCTAATGTTATTGATTTGCATCCTCTCCCTTTTTTTCTTGATGAGTCTGGCTAAGGGTTTATCAATTTTGTTTATCTTCTCTAAGAACCAGCTTTTAGTTTTATTGATCTTTGTTATTGTTTTCTTTGTTTCTATTTCATTTATTTCTGCTCTGATCTTTATGATTTCTTTCCTTCTATTAACTTTGGATTTTCCTTGTTCTTCTTTCTCTAGTTGCTTTAGGTGTGGGGTTAGATTGTTTATTTGAGATTTTTCTTGTTTGTTGAGGTGAGATTCAATTGCTATAAACTTCCATCTTAGAGCTGCTTTTGCTGCATCCCATAGGTTTTGGGTCGTTGTGTTTTCATTGTCATTTGTTTCTATGTACTTTTTTATTTCTTCTTTGATTTATTCAGTGATGTCTTGGTTATTTAGTAGCACACTGTTTAGCCTCCACGTATTTGTGGTTTTTACAGGGTTTTTTTCCTGTAATTGATTTCCAATCTCATAACACTCTGGGCAGAAAAGATGCTTGATATAAATTCAATTTTCTTAAATTTTCCGAGGCTTGATTTGTGACCCAAGGTGTGATCTACCCTGGAGACTGTTCCGTGTACCCTTGAAAAGAAAGTGTATTCTGCCACTTTCACGTGGAATGTTCTATAAATATCAATTAAATCTAGTCTATTATGTCTTTTAAAGCTTGTGTTTCCTTATTTATTTTGTTTGGATGATCTGTCCATTGGAGTAAGTGGGTTGTTTAAGTCCCCTACTATTATTGCATTACTGTTGGTTTCCCATTTCATGGTTGTTAGCATTTGCCTTATGTATTGAGGTGCTCCTATGTTGAGTGCATAAACATTTATAACTGTTATATCTTCTTGGATTGATCCCTTGATCATTATGTAGTGTCCTTCCTTATCTCTTTTAACAGTCTTTATTTTAAAGTCTATTTTATCTGATATGAGTATTGATACTCCAGCTTTCTTTTGATTTCCATTTGCATGGAATATCTTTTTCCACTCCCTCACTTTCAGTCTGTATGCCTCCCTAGGTCTGAAGTGGGTCTCTTGTAGACAGAATATATATGGGTCTTATTTTTGTATCCATTGAGCCAGTATGTGTCTTTTGGTTGGGGCATTTAATCTATTTACATTCAAGGTTATTATTGATATTTATGCTTCTATTACCATTTTCTTAATTGTTTTGGGTTTGTTTTTGTGTGTCTTTTTCTTCTCTTGTGTTTCCTGCCTAGAGAAGTTTCTTTAGCATTTGTTGTGAAGCTGGTTTGGTGCTACTGAATTCTCTTGGCTTTTGCTTATCTGAAAAGCTTTTGATTTCTCTGGCAAATCTGAATGAGACCCTTGCTGGGTAGAGTACTCTTGGTTGTAGGTTTTTCTCTTTCACACCTTTAAGTATATCCTGCCACTCCCTTCTGGCCTGCAGAGTTTCTGCCGAAAAATCAGCTGACAACCTTATGGGTATTCCTTTGTATATTATTTTTTGTTTTTCCCTTTCCACTTTTAATATTTTTTCTTTGAATTTAATTTTTGTTAGCTTGATTAATATGTGTTTTGGTGTGTTTCTCCTAGGCTGTATCCTGTATAGGACTCTGCTTCCTGGACTTGGGTGACAGTTTCCTTTCCCATGTCAGGGAAGTAGTGGGAAGCAGCAGCAGAGCACAGGGAGATCAGCCCAGTGCTTTGCAATGAGCTAGAGAGGTGGGATAGGGAAGGTGGGAGGGAAGTTCACGAGGGAGGGGATATGGGGATATATGTATGCATATGGCTGAATCACTTTGTTGTACAACAGATACTAACACAGTATTGTGAAGCAATTATACTCCAATAAAGATCGAGTAAAAAAGAAAGAAAGAAAATAACATGCTTATAGATTCAATAAGGTTTTAATTGTCAGATTTAAATATGCATGTGTGTACTACTAAATGCATTTCCTAAAGGGGGTGAAAACAATATTAACAGCAGTGGGTAGACCAGATGAATTACTGACCACAAAATTGTATCTTGTCTGTAATATGTTATTGAATGTTATCTGTAAACTATCCTGGGGTTTTACTTTTTTTATATCTTGCATATGTTTCAGTCCTTAGTGTATATTGTAAGTTTTTTGAGGGAAGAGACTTTGACAACGATTGTAAACAGGAGGTTCTGTCAGCAAGATGGAGGGCTAGATGTAGTCTCCCCCAGAAACACAACAAAACCAATAAATAACAACTGCAAACTGATGAAAGTAGCTCTGGGAAAGTTCTATATCATAATAAAGGGCAGCAGAAATCCTGTGAAGCTAAAAGTCTGAGGATCACTGCACAGAAAAACATAGGGAACATTTTACCTGCATCACCCTTTACCCCAATCCAGAGCAGCTCAGCACCAAGAGTTATCCCTTGGAGGTATTTTATCCCATGCAAGCCTCACTGCCATGGATGTTTGCAGCCTTTGCTACTGAAGACCCCCACAGTCTTCACGAATACTAAACCCAGCTGATGGAGCTGCGCAGAGTTCCTGCCTGTTCATCTCCTCTGGAGCTAGAGATGTCTGTAGTGAGACCTACACACAGGGGCCCCACTCACTGCCTCACTGCTTTGCCCTGCTCTCCAGGATTGGAACACCATAGTGCCTCACTATCTATAGGACCAGAGCTGCTGCTGCTCTGCCCCCACCCCCTGCCCAAGTTCTAAGTCAAGGCTTTGATCCACCATCACTGTGACTGCACTGCTGTAGCTCTGTGTGGCCACTGGGCTTCTAAGTTGCAACTTTGTCCCACCATCACTGGGTCCAAGCTGCTGCTGTTCTGTGACTAACCCGGGTCATGTTTCAGCTTTGACCCACCATCACCAGGCTGCACTGCTATGGCTCTGTGCCCAGAGTTCTAAGTTGTGACTTTGACTTGCTTGCTATCACTGGTGCTGAGTTGCTGCTCTTCTGCAATCCCTCTTGGGACTAGAGTCAGGACTTTGATCCTCCACCCTCAGAGCATGCAGCTACTGCCCTCTGTTCCCTAGGCTCAAGCCACCACTGTAGTCTGTCAACCCAGGACCTTGCTACTGCTGCATCCTCTCCCATCCTCTGCAGCCTGAGTCAACGCAGTGAGCCCCAGAGACCGAGACCCCAGTTCCATAGGAGATTTTCACACTCCTGCAACTCAGACACTGACACCACCACTGCTGCAAGTGCATCTGTGCCCCAAGATCCAGGCACTGTGGAAGTTCAATGTGCACCTGATCCGAGGGTCCTGGCTCCACTGCTATTCTGAGAGTAGTGTGTCAGCCCTGGCACCAGGAGGGATCTCTTGGAGAGAATATCCTCCCATGGACAAAAGAGAACAGAAGGACTCTAACAGCCTTCACCTCTGCGGACTGCAATAGCTCTAGCTGCCACAGCCACTCGCAGAACCTCTGTAGTCTCAGCCACAGAAGACCAGTCGCTCTCTTTGCCAACATTAACCTAGACTGATGGAGTTTCATGTGACCTCCTTGGAACCAAAGACACTGCACCCCACCCAGCCAGCACTCTTGTAGATACCTTCAGGTGAAAATATTTCCACATTAAATCCAGTCTGAAAAGTCTGGAAGAGAGGACTGCTCAATCAAATAAGCAGACATCAATGTAAAGCAATAGCAACACGAAAAAGCAAGGAAACATGACACCACCAGAGGCACACGATAATTTTCCAGTAACTGACCTCAGAGAAATGGAGATCTGCAAGATACCTAAAAAATAATTCAAAATAATTATTTTAAGGAAAGCTCAGTGAGATTTAAGGGAGCACAGACAAAGGAGTCAATGAACTAGTAAAAGAATGCATGAACAAAACGAGAAGTTCAACGCAGAGATAGAGATCATAAAAAAAAGAACTGACCAGACATCTGGAGCTGAAAAAAAAAAAAACAGTGACTAAAAATGAAAAAGGAAACAGGGAGCTTAAATACCAGGCTCTATCAAGCATTAGAAAGAATATGTGAATTTGAAGACAGATCTCTTGATATTATTGAATCAGATGAGAAAAAGGAATAAGAATGAAAAAGAGTGAAGAAAGCTTGGGTGAATTATGGCACACCATTAAGAAAAACAATATTTGCATTATAGAAGTCCCAGAAGGAAAGGGAAAAGGAGAAAAGGACAGAAAACTTATTTAAAGAAATATGGCTGAAAGCTTTCCAGATCTGGGAAGAGATATAGCCATCCGGGTACATGAAGCTCAAACATCCCCAAATAGATTCAACTCAGGGATCTTCACCAAGACACGTTATAATCAAACCCTCAAAAATCAAACACAGAGAAAGAATTTTGAATGCAGTAAGAGAAAAAAAAGACTCATCAAATACAAGGGAACCCCAAAGAGAAAGGCTATCATCAGATTCCTCAGCAGAAACCTTGCAGTCCCATTTACAATAGCATCAAAAACAATAAACTTAACCAAGGAAGTGAAACACCTATACACTGAAAACTATGAGATACAGATGAAAGAAATTGAAGAAGATACAAATAAATGGAAAGATATCCCACGTTCTTGAATTAGAAGAATTAATATTGTGAAAATATCCATATTACCCAATGAGATAACAGATTCAGTGCCTGTAATTCCAATGACATTTTTCACCAATGGAAAAAAAAATCTATCCTGACATCTGAATGAAACCACAAAAGACCCCAAAGAGCCGTAACAATCTGGAGAAGAAAGAACAAAGCACGAGGCTTCACACCTAATTTCAAATTATATTTCAAACTTAGGTAATCAAAATAATATGGTACTGGAATAAAAGGAAGTGTGTGGACCAGTGGAACAGAATCAAGAGCCCATAAATCAGCCACACATACAAGGTCAGCTAATTTTTGACAAGGGCACCCAGAACATGCAATGGGAAAAGGATAGCCTCTCCAGTAAATGGTGCTATAGGAAAACTGGGTATCCACATGCAGAACATGAAAACTGGAACTCCATCTTACAACACTCATAAAAATTAACTCAAAATGGATTAAAGACCTACTTGTAAGATCTGAAACGGTAAAACTACCGGAAGAAAACATAGCAAAAAATTATTTATGTTTTGGAAATGACTCCAAATCATAAGCAGCAAAAGCAAAAATAAACAAGTGGGACTAAATCAAACAAAAAAGCTTCAGCAGAGCAAAGGAAACAATCAATAAATTAGAAAGGCAGCCTACAGAATGAGAGAAAATATTTGCAAATCATGTATCTGATAAACGGTTAGTTTAAAATATAAATAACGTATAGAACTCAATAACAAGCAAATAATCCAATTAAAAATAGGAAAAATAGCTAAATAGACATTTTTCCAAAGAATATACCCAAATGGCTAACTAATACATAAAAATGTGCTCAACATCACTAATCATCAGGGAAGCGCAAATCAAAAGTGCAATGAGATATCATCTCACCACCTGTTATAATGGCTATTATCAAAAAGACAAAAGATAACAAGTGTTTAAGAAGAAGTGGGGAAAAGGGAACCCTAGTGCACTGTCGATGGGAATGTAAATTGCTCCAGATATTATAGAAGACGGTAGAGTTTTCCTTCAAAAAAATTAAGATAAAACTACCGTATGATCCAGAATTCCCACTTCTGGGTATATATCTGAAGGAAAAGAAATTACTATCTGGAAGAGATTTCTGCACCCTTATGTTCTTTTAGCATTAGACAATAGCCAGCACATGGAAGCAACCTAAGTGTCAATGGACAGACGAATAGATATTGAAAATGAAGTATTATTCAGCCATTAAAACATGGAAATACTGCCATTTGGGACAACACTAATGAAACTGGAGATCATTATGCTAAGTGAAATAAGCCAGATGGAGAAAGACACATGCTGCATAGTATCACCAATATGTGGAATATTTTTAAAAAGTCAATTTCATAGAAACAAAGAATAGAATGGTGGTTGCAAGTGTTGAGGGGAAGGGAAATGGGGTGATGCAGGTCAAAGGGTACAAACTTGAAGTCATAAGAAGTTACATGAAGAATAAGTCTGAGGGTCCAAGCTTACAGTACATTGACTATATTTAATAATAACAACCCCATATTGTATACAGTGGTCTCTCCATATCTGCAGATGTGGATGGGGCCCATGGATATGGAGGGCCAACTCTACTATGCCATTTTATATAAGGAACTTGAGCACCCATGCATTCTGGTATCCTTGGAGGTCCTGAACCCAATCCCTGCAGATACCAACTAATGACTGTACATGAAAGTTGCTGAGAGCTCTTAAACATTCTCACCACACCCAAAAAGAGTTAACCATGTAGTATGATGAATGTGTTAATTATCTTGATTTTGGTAATCATTCCACACTGTGTGTGTTTTTGAAAATATTTGTAATACCATCAGGTTGTATACCTTAAATATATACAATTATTTTTGTCAATTATTCCTCAATAAAGTTGAAAAAAGTAAACAATTGTAAACATAATGCCAAAGGTCTCACTTACCTTTTGGTGAAAATTAAGCTGATATTACAATAGCTGTTACCACCTACCTGGCTAAGCATGAATGAAAACCTATCAAATATTCTTCTACCTTTTCTAGGAAGGTCCCAGTTGGGCAGCTCATCTTTTTTATAAGGGCAGTTTAACTCAGGTTTGGGCTCATGTCTCATGTAATCATATTTGCTTGAAAATACTTCTGTACGTGTCATGGTCATCACCCCCTAGAGAACTTCAAGAACTTACAGTTTGAAAATGCAAGTAGGGGAAGCTAGACTGTGACTTTTGGTCACATCAGATGAGAGAATGTATGTAAACGACTTAAAAATTGCTTGCCACCTAGTAAAACTGCTATGAGTGTTTTAATCTCCTCTTCCTCCTTTTCCTTCTCTTCCTCTCCATCCCCTTCTCCTTGCATTCCTCAAGCCTCAGTTTTCTTTTCATTGACACTTGCAAATGGTCCGTCTGCCTATTGGGAGTCAGCTGGTGCGTTGATGCTTAGACTCCATGCTACTGACCACTGTTCTTATCTTCCTTAAAACGCCCCATGGTTACCTGTGCCAAGAGTATCTCATATCAGTTTGGGGTTACCTGGGATACCTGGCTATAAGTATTTATAGTTTCTTCATTGCGGGATATAGTTTATTGACAAAGTATATTCTCAATAATAAATGGTAGTTATTAATTGGCAGTCTTTCTAAGTTTTATATTGCTATCCATCAATCCAATAACAAGTTCTCTATCTTTTTTCCTGAAAATCCCATAAAAATATCAAATATAATATGAACCTACAATACGAAGCAACTACAATTTTTTAAACTTTTTATTTTATATTGGAATATAGTTGATTTACAATGTTGTGTTAGTTTCAGGTGTACAGCAAAGTGATTCAGTTATATATATCTATTCTTTGACTTCAGAATTAATGACATCACACCAAGAAATTAAGCCAAAAGAGAAACAGCTGTAGATTGACAGTCTATAGCTTTTATAGCTTGTACTTTGAATGTCTATATAGAGCTAGATCTCTCTCTCTCATATATATATATTATATATATATATAATATATATCATAGCAAATATTTTATCAAATTTTAACATATGTTAAACATATGTTATATGTTAGACTATTAACATCAAATTTAACATATGTTTAACATGTTATATGTTTGTTAGACTATTAATATATGTGATGACATTTCTTTAGAAAATTAAGAAAATTACTTTCATGTCATAAAAAGCTGAAAATTACTAGTTGCCCAACTGTATTTAATGTTTACCATACCAACTCTGCACTACCACAAACACTGTCTGCAGTTTTGCAGTCTTACCTTGCAACCTCATGGATCCTTAACTTCTTTCATGCTATGTCTTCTGCACAGAATCTTTTCCTTCCCTTTGCTGTAGAGATCAGCTACAGCAATTATTCTTAATTAATAATTCTGTACTTATTCTTACAACCTCTTCTTCTCTCTGTATATCCCTAGTTCTCCACACTCACAAAGCTTCCCTTCACCTGCCTTAGTTAAGACAAAATGCATTGCTCCCTTGACCTTTCCCCCTAGATTTCATACACAATTACACTATTGAATGTCACGTTTTATTTCACATGTTGTGTTTTACCTGTTTCTTCTTCACTAGGCTGTTAAATTCTAGAGGTCAGACACTGTATTAAGAATGGTGCCCACTCTCTTGTAGATACTCTTCTAGACACAGTGGATATACCAGTTAAGATGTGTGGGAAATATACTCCAGTAACGGGAACATATCATGTGCAAATAAATGCATATTATCCCAGGAAGTGGTAATTTATGTGAAAAATGAACAAAAAGTTAAGAAAATCAAATAATAATGGGGGTGTTGTTTTAGAAAGAATGGATAGGGATTGTGGCTTGTTGCAAAGGTGATATTAAATCAGAAACATGTGGAATCTTGAAAAATGGTACAGATGATCTTATTCGCAAAGCAGAAATAGAGTTACAGACATAGGGAAAAAACGTATGGACACCAAGGGGGTAAACAGGGGTTGGGATGAATTGGGAGATTGGGATTGACATATATACACTATTGATACTATGTATAAAACAGATAACTAATAAGAACATACTGTATAGCACAGGGAATTCTACTCAGTGCTCTGCGGTGACTTAAATGGGAAGGAAATCCAAAAAAGAGGGGATATATGTATACGTGTAGCTGATTCACTTTGCTGTACAGTAGAAACTAATCCAACACTGTAAAGCAACTATATCCAATAAAAATTAATTTTAAAAAACTTAAAAAAGTAAATCAGAAACATGGCTTAAATTCCAAAGGGAACGATCTTAAATAAAAGATAAGAGGATTGTGATTAAACGTAGTAAGACTGAAAATTCACCATTACAGTTTATTAAAAATACACTGATAAGCCCAAGATTTAGGAGGCTAGATACACTGCATTATGATTGTGATATCTCTTATTTTCCAGACATTTTATAATTAAATTGCCACCAACAAAATATGTTTGAGGGAATGTATGTACATATGTGTGTGTGCGTGAGTGTGTGCATTGAAGGCCTGGGGGAGAGAGCTAGTGTGTTCATGGGTATGCATGCATCAGAATGGCATAGAAGAGATTTGTTACAAGATTGTGGTGGACCAGCTCCACTGAAAGTCTTCTATTCCCAATTTCCATGAATTTACAATCTATATTACTGAATAGCTCTAATAAATATCATAAAAACATTTAATGTTTCATATTTTTACCACCTAGCACATGGAAATGTTAAACAAATATATATTGAACATGAGTACTCTACTGCAAATTAGCAATTCACCAATTTTGTTTGTTGGTATTTGTCTGGGAAACAATTATTATTTACATCGAAGAGAAGGGAAGAGTTCTGAGAAGGAATTTAAACTAGGCGGCCTTCTAAAATTAATAATCTTTATGTTTGTCACCAAAATTTATATTTATATATGCTTCCTTTCCATCCATTGACTGTTTTCACTGTTAGAATCTATTGACCTCTAGTCATGAGTTTAAAATTGCATACGTTTACCTGAGCTTGTATAGCACTACTCTGTGTATACATAAAGCCACCTTTGGTGAATGATGGCATCAATTTACTTCAAGAACAAGCGTGGATCATATGAACCGGGAGGAAGATTACCTCATCTAGGACACATCACTTCTGGTTACTACAGACTTCGTTGTGTCACTTGTTAATTTTTAAATTTTAAGTTAATTGATTCATTGTGGGCTTTATTCAATATGCCTGGAAAACTCTTCCATAAATTTGATTTGTCTTACATCCCATGACAGAAGTTACTTTTTGCAGCACACGACCAACCTAAACACAGTTTGAGTGTGCTTCATTACAAACTATTGGCAAAGAAAAATAAATAAATAAAAGTACCTTTTCTCCCTCCTAACTTTAAAGAGGTGAAGTCTATATTCTCTTAGCCTATGCCACCAGTTCAACCAAAGGAAACATTATGTTTGAAACAAAGGGGTCCCCTTAAGAATATAACAACTTTCTGATATTATCATGTTAATTATCTAGGTAGTAATTATCATGGGCTTACCATAGCTTTTAATTAATGGCCAAATGCAAACTGAGTCACATGGGGCTGAGGAAAAACCATAGCAACCCAGAAATCTTTTCTTCATTACTCTTGTATTAAAGGAGGGAAGACTCTTGCATTTTACACCCTTGATGAACCCTACTTCCTTCATGTATTGATAGTATAGACTGGTTATTATCCTGTGTATTCCAATGAAAGATTAAATGAGACAGAGGGACAATCTGTTTACTTTTCTAAGGAACCCAATTTAATTCTAGCTGCACCTGTTTCATTCTACACCCCTCTGTGTAAAGGGAAGCCTGTGGGATTCCTAGTATTGACCAAAGGGCATATAAGGAGTCTCATTATTCTAATATCATACATATGCAATTAAAAAAAATGTATCCGTGGGTATTACCTGTATAGGCTTCATGCCTTTTCCTTAAAGTGATTTAAGCTTTATAACACAGAATGGGAGGACAATTCACTGATAGTCTGATGATTATAACTCAATGCTGTTATGATGGACATGATGCACTCAGGATTCAGTTGGTTTCTTCTCTTCCCAGAGAGCATGTGATTCACAGCCAGAAGGAAGAAACAAGACAAATTATGCTTGAAGTTGTCATAGCCAGATATTTAGTTTTAGTGTTTGATCATAAGACATACATTTTTATGATATAGCCATCATCAGATGTTAATAAATGTCATACCAAAATCCAAATACTAGATAAGAAACATTCTTAATAATATCTTCTAGAGTGATAACATTCTGCCCATTTAAATTCTGCACATGGGCTTCCCTGGTGGCGCAGTGGTTGAGAGTCCGCCTGCCGATGCAGGGAACACGGGTTCGTGCCCCGGTCCGGGAAGATCCCACATGCTGCGGAGCGGCTGGGCCCATGAGCCATGGCCGCTGAGCCTGCGCGTCCGGAGCCTGTGCTCCGCAGCGGGAGAGGCCACAACAGTGAGAGGCCCGCGTATCGCAAAAAAAAAAAAAAATTCTGCACAGGTTGCTGTGCATTGATGTTATTTGGCTATATTTTAGTTTGCTTAGATATTTTAGGACCACCACATCTCATTTTTAAAAATTACTGCTTCCAACTTGACTTAATTTTACCCTGGCTTAGCTATGTTCCACTCATTATGTTGTATTTTGTTTAATATCTAAGAAATCATATCTTACAATCATGTATTTCTTCTGAATCCATACTTCTGTCCAGATTGTCTTTGCTAATCTTTAACATACTGTCTGAAAGGATCTGTTTGCCCATTTCTACTATTGAGCTGGATTTCATGTAGTCTATTTATGTAATAAAGATAGCACTTTGGGATTCTTCCAAGAAATGGTGTGGTATGAAGTAAAACGTGAATCGTCTGCTTTGATTTAGCTTTGATACGTAGCCAAATATATATTTCTTATTTTAAGACAAGACCACTTTGTCAGAAAATGCTTTGGAAGAATATTAAAATTGAGATATACCAAGAGATTGGCACTTCTATTATGGACAAGACCTAAGTTTTCATAACGTAAGAATGGTTCTCAAAAGTATCATGCAGACAGGGTAAAAAATTTTTCCGACCTCTTAAGACTTATCACATAATTAAATAATTATAGTTTTCTTCTTAACATTTCCTCATTTAAAAATTAACATTTAAAATATAAAGTGATAGTTTTGTAAAATAAAATTGTGGATAATGCATATTGCTTAGTGAACAATGCAATATTTTAGTGATAGAAACAAATTGGAACAGTTATTACTTTGAAAATCCTAAATTATACATATATGTGTATAAACACACACACACACACACAGCCACACACACACACACACACTGACAGGGTTCTAATACAAGTTTAGGAATAAATGAGGTAGTTTATCCCTTTTACCTTCCTACATTACAAGTCTGTTCCTACTCTTCGCAGTCCATAAATTAATAATTAATTTATGTTCTGGAAATGCAGGCTTCTTAAACATTTACCATTTGTAAAATTTTTAAGGATATTTCATTGGTAATTTATAATTACATACAATTGTACAAATAGAGAATTGAGTGTTAAGAAAATAATAAAATAAAATACAATATTGGCGAGTGCTAAGCCTATTTGACTATAGTTAAAATAAGTCACTGTATATTTATGATGGCAAAACTCAGTTAGGATTTCAAAAACACCAAGCTGTTTTACTCAATTGACCTCACAAAAACCAGTGCATTTAAAATCTGCGCTATCTCCACAAATTTCTGACAAGCCATCCTGCTTTACCACTCAGCAGACTTTCCTTCTATTACATAAAGAAAATAAATCATCACAGATTGAACATGTTTAATTCATCATATCAAACCTACAAAACTCCTGCATTTAGAGCCATGCCTTCCTATGCCCACCGGTTACATTAGAGGAACTGGTGGTCTTTCTAACTAAATTTTTTCCCCATTTATGTTCTTTATCACATCTACTTTTTCAATAACCTTATAAAGTTAGTCTAATCATCTCTCCCTTTTATCTTAATCCTCTCCATTTCTACTATGTATCTCCTATCATTTAGACTTTCTCAATTCTCACTTATGTAAATAATATATTATAAATTTATACAAAATAAAGCAGAAAGACAAGTGAGCAAAACAAACTCTATACCTCTGTGGACCTCCCTTCACTCTTCAGCTACACACCATCCTAGACCTTTCTTTCCCAGCTGTGTTTCTCTCATTCCATTTTTACCCCTTCATATATTTCTCAATTACCCTCTCCTTCAATGAATAACTTCAGTTTTACTTCCAAGTCCAAGCACCATCAAAAATGTGCTTTCTTTTAAATCAGTGATTCCATATATGTCCGTTCATCTGAAGGGCATTGCCTTAGATCTAATTTTACTAGAGCAGTCATAATAATTCTATACTATTGAAAATCTCACACTTACATCATATATTCCCTAGTATTCCATGATTCCATGCTCTCCTGTTTGTTCTCCTATAATTTGTCTATCCTTGCATTCTCTTTTGTTGGCTAATTCGACTTTATATTTTTCTTATATTGTTTGCAATATTCAGTTCTAGATCATTCAACTCTATGTTCTCCAGATGCAGTACTGATGATTTATACATAGGCTGATGATTTCTAAATTTATGAAACTTGTTAAAATATCTTCCATAAGTTCCAGGTATTTTGACCACATCCTACTTTTCATCCCCAGAGTGATATTCAAAGTAAAATCACAGTCAAATATCAGACCCGTGAAAATGTCAGGCTCTTTACTCTTAAGAGGCAGAGAAGGATTATTTTAAGTGTCTAAACAACAAGGAAGATGGAGAGATGAAGATGCGAAAGATGATCGAAAAAGTCAGGGAAGAGCAGAAGTTTAGTTTTAGACATGATAGGTAAGCTGTTACTAGATAACCAAGCAGAGATGTCAAAAATAAAGCTGAGTCCTCAAGTCCATTCTCTACCTCTGCGTCTTTATTCCTGTCCTGCCCATAGGTTCTTCATAAACATTTTTCTTTCTTTTTAGATTCCACAGGGAGGGGGAAGGGTAAGCTGGGATGAAGTGAGAGGGTTGCATGGACTTATATATACTACGAAACGTAAGGTAGATAGCTAGTGGGAAGCAGCTGCATAGCACAGGGAGATCAGCTCGGTGCTTTGTGACCACCTAGAGGGGTGGGATAGGGAGGGTGGGAGGGAGACGCAAGAGGGAGGAGATATGGGGATGTATGTATATGTATAGCTGATTCACTTTGTTATAAAGCAGAAGCTGGCACACCATTGTAAAGCAATTATACTCCAATAAAGATGTTAAAAAAATAAGTAAAGCCGAATCTTTGAATCTGAAGTACAATGTTGTGGATTAGCTAGTGATATAAATTTGAGAGTCCTTAGGAAAAGTATGGCACTTAAGGCCAGAAGAGTAGAAAAGATCACCAAAGGAATGAGGTGTATAGAAGAAAGTTAAGGGCTCAGTGTCTAGGAAACTAGTAGTTAGAAATTGAGGAGACAAGAAGGAATCAGTACAGGAAATAGAACAGGGGTAGCCAGACAAGAGAAAAATGAACAAAGCGGGACACTACCAGAAGGCAAGCCAAGAAGGGATAAAAGTGTTTCTTATTTGGCCATCTTCCTTATCTTAGAGATAATGCCATTCTTCTACTGGCTTAGACACTTGAGATCACCCTTTTATGCCCTGTGTCTCACACCCAACACTTATTCTATCAACAAACCTTTCCAGCTCTAACTGATATTCCAACTCCACTGACACCACACCTTTCTGAGCCATTATCACCTCCCACCAGGATTCCTGCAATACCTTCTCTACTGGTCCCTCTAATTTTGTCCTTCCCTTGTTCAAACTATTCTCAATAGCCAGAATGATTCTACTGAAATGTAACTCAGATAATGTTAGTCCTCGGAGAAGAAACTCTCAATGTTTTTTTCAGCTCTCTCAGTGCAAAAACCAAAGAAATAACCAGGGACCTCAGTGCTAGTGTCTCTGCCCCTGTTGCCTCCTTGATTGAACTTCCTACAAAACTCCTCTCACTCAGCCTGTCCTGTTACACAGGTCTCCTTGGTATTTTTGACAATGCCAAGACCTCCTGTATCTCAGGAAGTTTGCAGTTGTTTTTCTCTCCTAAAACATGTTTTCCCCAGTTATATCATCTCATCTCACTCAGAATTTTATTCAAAAATTATTTAACATTATACACCTGTGTAAAATTGCAGTCATTCACTACAAAATAACTCCTTTTAGGGTATATCTTTTTCTAAATATAATTTATTACCATTTATGTAATAATTAGGTTCCAAAAGGACATAATTTTTTGTCGGTTTTTTCATCCTTCATAGTCTTATCACTTGGAGCAGTGTCTGGCACATAGAAGTGATCTATGCAAATTTGTTGAAAGAATGAATGATTAAATGAATGAGAAAATGGCAAAAGATGAGGAGAGAGACACAGATTTTTCTCTTCCTCAATGCCCACTTGGAAAATTTAAACCAGCTTGACCTAAAATTATGAACAAATAATGTACTTTTAAAGCAAGGAATTTATATTTATGTATATAATATACATAAATTTGTACTTCATATTTAAATTTTAGTTTAAATGAACAATAAGTACTCTAAATTAAAAATACATCAGAACTGAAAAAAATCAATTAATTAACAAAGGACAGTACATAATTTAGTCACAAAGCCTGGATGTGTTAGAATAAGAGACAGAGTACAAAGTTTTAGTCTAATAGAATTATACATAGGGTTGGCCGTTTCAGTAAATATACATTTGCCAATATGCATTTTTATTATCATAATCTGACTCTGGGATGAGTGCTTGCTGCAAAATAAGTTCTTTATATTTTTTAATGTGTTTATAAATTTTACCAACATTTATTGGCATTCATACAATTCTGCAGTTCTCTGTGTATGTGTGAGACATTTTCTTAGGAACACATTTCAGAATTATTTTTAGTATGATACCCTGAAACTTTTAGACAGAGTAAACTGTGCTTGAATATGAATCGAGAAGTTATAGAGTGCACAATTTCTACTTAAAAACTTGAAAGCAAGCTAATTCTTCTGGGGTTGCCTGGTAACTAATAAGGAGTATGTCAAATTGAAAGACAGGTCTGACTGAAGCAGCCTTGAATAAATAATAGAATTGTTGTCAACTTTAGCCTCAGAGAAGCGAGACAGGGGTGAATTCTAAGCTAAACTGAAGGAAAGACTGTTGAAACATCTCTTGTGTTTTTCTTATTTTTAGTGAATTATCCACTGTTTGCCCTTAAACCTTTTTTCTCACTAAAATTTTATGATTAACATAGAGACATTGAAAGCAAATCCTGAAGATGTCATTGGAATTAAATGGAATGAACCTTTTTAGACCTTTTTAGGGCATAATAATTTATTTATTATTCATTAGGCATTTATTTATAAATCCATATTCTTACAATGTATTGGTTTCTTAGAAAAATTTATGTCCACTAAGAATGATCACTGCTTTGATAAAAGATTTAACATAAGTATTTTTTAAGTTGAGAATTGTGTTACGGTAACTCCTGGGTATATGTACAAGAAAATATGTTGACAATTCTTTAGTTATAGTGATACTTTATATCAGCCTGTTGGTAAAATACTTACAAATTTTGAACTATTTTTATTTTATTTCCAGCAGGAAAAAAGTCAAGAACATTCAAGAATCAAAGGTAAGGAGTGACTATTTTACGATCATAGTTTTATACATTTGTGTAAGTATAGGAGAAGGAAAAAAAAAAACAAGACGATGCTACTTTGAAATTATAGTTAAAAGTGAGAAAACAATGGGACTTCAAAATCTTCAACATGATTTTAAAACCATTGTGAACCCTTTGGGAATTCCCCAAGGCCATTGACGATTCTCTATCAAGATTTCCTTTCTTCAGTAGTGCTTTTGGAAACTTTGACACAATTTTCTGTTTATTCCTTGAGTTGTTCTCATTGAATTCCTCTACCAACCATTGTCCATGGACTTGAGGACTCAGGGAAGGGGAAGGGTGAGCTGGGGAGAAGTGAGAGAGTGACATGGACTTGTATATACTACCAAGTGTAAAATAGATAGCTAGTGGGAAGCAGCCGCATAGCACAGGGAGATCAGCTCAGTGCTTTGTGACCACCTAGAGGGGTGGGATAGGGAGGGTGGGAGGGAGATTCAAGAGGGAGGAGATATGGGGATATATGTGTATGTATAGGTGATTCACTTTGTTATAAAGCAGAAACTAACACACGATTGTAAAGCAATTATACTCCAACAAAGATGTTTAAAAATAAACTAGAAGGAAGAAAATTTAAAAAAAAAAAAAAAAAAAAAAAAAGGGCTTCCCTGGTGGCGCAGTGGTTGAGAGTCTGCCTGCCAATGCAGGGGTGACGGTTCATGCCCCAGTCTGGGAGGATCCCACATGCCGCGGGGTGGCTGGGCCCGTGAGCCATGGCCGCTGAGCCTGCGCGTCCGGAGCCTGTGCTCCGCAATGGGAGAGGCCACAGCAGTGAGAGGCCTGCGTACGGTGTTCTGTCGCATCTATGATTTAGCAGATGAACCTTTTCAAAATATGTTTTGTAGAGACTGAACTAGTTAGTCGCTGCTATCTCACTTTATGCTCTCTGAAAAAGCAAGAAAATATGTATTTATATATTAAAAGTTGGTGATAACTTTTTGTACGGCATAGTCAATCCTAGTCAGACATAGGAAGTCTCTTTACACCATAAAGACCATCTTCAGTTTTGAAATGCACTCACTGAGGTAATAAATTACCCTGAGTAGATTGTAACCCTTCAACCAGATGTTTCCATCAGTGTGTGCTCCTGCTGATCATAATGATAGAACTTCACAGATTTTTCCAGGGTTAGGCCTTCTGGTCTCTCCATTCTTATTCTGTGTTTTGGGCATCCTTGCCCACCTATCCCTTCCCCAAGGTGTAGTAGTCCAAGCCCGACAATGGAGCAAAGCACAATTGCCTTGTTTTGTTTTGTTTTAATTTATTTTATTGAAGTATAGTTGATTGACTGTGTTGTGTTAATTTCTACTGTACAGCAAAGTGATTCAATTTTATATACATACATACATACATATATATATATATATATATATATATATATATATATATA
>NW_006799183.1:1171805-1212369 GCF_000442215.2 Lipotes vexillifer | reverse complement strand
GAGATTTAATTTTATATATATACATACATACATATATATATATATATATATATATATATATATATATATATACATTCTTTTTCATTTTCTTTTCCATATGGTTTCTCACAGGATATTGAGTATATTTGCCTGTGCTACACTTTAGGACCTTGTTGTTTATCTATTTTGTATGTAGTAGTTTCTGTCTGCTAATCCCAAATTCCTAACTTATCCCTTTGCCCGCCCCTCTCCCTTGGCAACCACAGGTCTGTTCTCTGTGAGCCTGTTTCTGTTTTGTAGATAAGTTTATTTGTGTTATATTTTATATTCCACATATAAGTGATATCATATGGTATTTGTCTTTCTCTATCTGACTTATTTCACTTAGTATGATAATCTCCAGGTCCATCCATGTTGCTTCAAATTGCATTATTCTTTTTGTGGCTGAGTAATATTCCATTATATATATATCTCACATGTTCTTTATCCATTCATCTATCGATGGGCATTTAGGTGGTTTTCATGTCTTGGCCCTTGTAATAGTGCTTCTATTAACATAGGAGTGCATGTATTGCTTTGAATTACAGCTTTGTCTGGATATATGCCCAACCATGGGATTGCTGGATAATACGGCAGCTCTATTTTTAGTTTTTTGAGGAACCTCCATACTATTCTTCATAGTGGCTGCACCAGTTTACATTCCCACCAACAGTATAGCAGGATTCCCTTTTCTACACACCCTCTCCAGCATTTGTTGTTTGTAGTCTTTTTAATGATTTCCATTCTGACCCATGTTTGGTGGTATCTCATTGTAGTTTTGATTTGCCTTTCTCTAATTATTAGCGATGTTGAGCATTTTTCTTGTGCCTGTTGACAATTGTCCTGTTTGATTCCATTCTTTTGGCACAGGAAAAATTTTTTTAGAGTTTTTTGGAGTTATACACAAATAAATTTTAAAATATAACTGTGGAGAAAGCTACAAAGATTACATGTATTCCTGAAATGATGAAAGGATTGTTACACTTTTGAGGGTGGCTAGATTGATGATAGCAATTTTGCTTATTTAAGTCCAAATATAATCTTCACATTTTCGCACAACTGACTGACACAATTTTTTCCTTGTTTGGTCATCTGTAAGCGTCTGTATTACTGAAGAATATGAAAAGACATACTTTAAAAAATATTGCTTGGTATATTTTATTCAAATGAATTATGTAAAACTGCCCTTTGAGGGATTCCCAAACTATGTTCTTTTTCAGCAAACTAAAGTATGTCTTGTTATTTTATATACGAAATTATTACATTTATTTTTCCTCAAAATACTCATATTAACTCAAAGTTTTGTACTTTTGTGTTGCAAAAGGGAATTTCTATTCTAAGAGGTGATGTGTGATGTTCATTTAAATGATATTTGCATTTTAAGCATACTGAGTGCGCATCTTCCTTCTTATGGAGGGGCCCAGTGTTTCAGAATAATCTTAAATCATATTTATAATTCTGTTATAGTTGAAATAAGTTTAGTGTAGCTTTCTTTTTGATGCTTTATTGCCTTGTAGTACATAAATTATAACATCTGAAATAGTAGAAATTAGTTTTTTTTTCCAGCTATTGACTGGGAACATGTTTTCTTTTTATAATGTAATAAAATTTTCAAGGTGATGCTTGCCACTTCTTTCATTATTATTGGCTGACACATGGTTCAGAACCTTGACATAATGTCTGCTAGACTACTGAATTTTAAGTAGATATATGGTTACATCAGGACTTGTTGCCTAGCTCTGCTTAGAGGAACGCTACATTTTTTCTTGAATACTTATGGGAATCATCTTACAATATTATCTTACTGGAACTTATGGTCATTTAAATATTCTACAATCTATATTAAGAAGAAAAAAATTATCATAGAGGCAATAGCTTACTCATTATTAAATAACAAAAATTCTGAATAGTAAATACATTTCTTGGTCACTAATAGTTGAAGTGTGAGCTATGGCCTCATTTGATCTTAGCAAGCAATTCTCAGCTAGTAATTCTCTGACTTCCTGACTAATTGGTAACCTTATTTGCCAGAACCCATTTATTACATTGTCAAGAATATATACACAGAGTCTTTCATCTTCTAATTTCTTGCATTCGGTTCCTGTTTCTGCTTGAAACAACAATCCCAACCTCATGATATCAGTGACCTGAAAAACATTAGTTCACAGAACACTACAATGAGAACCAATCTCTCATTTTTCTGTGTACATAGAGACATACATTGAAATGTTTGGAAACTTGCAATTCTGTCTCTAATTGATTATTTGACACTCACATGCTCTTATTCTAATATTATTTTGGAATGTCATACAAATCCATATTTTACATATTCTAAAATTATATCTATATGGAATTCAACTGACAAGATGAATTTCGGTTCAATAGTTAGTATGGATTCTCAACTAATTTTCATCATTATATTGCCTGTTGTTAAATGAGACAAAGACTAACCTCTATTTAGTACACAGTTTTGAGGTTTACAATTAAGATGTCCTTCCTTAAAGTTACATTAAAGATTATAGCAGAGAAATAAAGACAGTTACACAGGTTTGAAAGAAAGATCAACTATTCAGGAAACCATCTTTCACACTGTTCTCCAGTGACATTACAGCTAAACTAAACAGAGCACATTATGTGTTTAAAACCCATTGAGAATTTTGTAAATATTATCAAGAAATAATTTCTACTATAAGGATCATAACAAATCAATTATCATCTGCCAGTATTTCTCAGGTAAGTATTTTTATTTGTGACTGGTTTACTTGTGTCTATTTTAGAGCATCTCTCTAGAGTTCTTAGTGATAAAACAGTAACAGTTTTTGAGGAAAATTTAAATAAGCCATGCTTGACAAAATAGCTTAAAAATTCTATCAAGTTTTTACTACTCCAAAATAGTGTGAAGTTTTACTATAATCAGAAGGCTGAAATCACTGTGGAGAGTTTGCACGTGCTTATGCTGTGGCATGCTCCTCAGTATTGGCTTCACCCTCTTCTGTCAGTAAAAGAATGTCCATTCACCAAAGAGATCCGATTGCTTTTAATGCACAGTTTCCCCCCTCCTCTCTTCTCAAGTGGATATTCTTGGCTCTTCCCATTCAGAAGGGTTAAAAATAAAGTATGTCCCCCTTTCATTACTAGTTATATTTTTGTTAAGACTCTACATTTGGGGGAGACTGAGGACTAAAGTCCGTTCCCTGATAATCGTTTACATGTTATATTAATCTTCTCTGTTTTGTTAAATATCTAATTGATGTCAGACACTGTGCCTTTTACATATATTATCTCATTTTAATAGTCAAACATGCATTATTAAGATTTAGAATGCAAATATGCCCACATTTTGAGAAATTACATCCAAAGTAAATAATTCAGATCAATATTATCATTCTCGTTCTATTTTAAAAGGGATCATAGTTTATTTACCCAATCACCAACTTATGTTAGGTAAATTCAGCATACTGTTATTAGCAATGTTTTTTACATTTTCATGGATTTGATACATATGAATTTTTTACTTATGCCTTATTTTTCTTTAACATCATGGTCACAAATATTTTCCTGGTAATTTATATAAAATCTGCTCAGTGCTTTGTAACTTTAAGAAAAAAATAGATAGTGGTAAATGCAACATAGTAATATTCTAACGGACACATGTAAGAATTACACAAGCTTGTTCACTAGGTACTTATGATCTTTTACAAGTGACTTAACCCCTCCGGAAGTAGTTTCTCTTTTATGGTAAATATTAGTGAAACATACCTTGTGATATCAAAAGTCCTTTACGTGTCTGAAACTCTAAGGCTTATACTTCTATAAGGACATTGGACAATGCTATTATTACAAGTACTTATGATGCAAAAGTCTATGACTCGATAGGTTCTAAATGGCAAATATGTCATACACATTTGTGTATATGAAAAAAGTAAGCTGCACAATTGCTCTTCCTATGGTACATAACTTCTTACATACATTGAGCAATAACAGGAAACATTATGTCAAGACCATACTTGATTGAATTAAAAGAGTGTGTTTGGGACAGTAAATGCTGTTAAAGAACTATGAAGCCTGCAGTCTTTATACACACAAATGCACATACAAGCTACCTTCTATATATTTTTAAACACTCATGGGTTCAGATTCTCCTTTATTTCCTACATCACAAAATTGGTAACTGAGAGCACTAAAAGTAATCTGATATATACAGGAATTATATCTCTGTCAGACTGAAGGGTCATTGCTATGAGATTGGAATGCTAAACTCCTAATTTGGGCTGCCTGAATATTCAGAGCTCCTTCATTAGAATAATTTCACAGAGTTCCTGAGGTCAGCTCACTTCTTCAAGCTCAGGTAGCTAGTCAGGAACAGTGAGTGGATAGAAATTGACCTTCAAATTCTTATTCATAAAGGCCATTGGATATATTACATTAACAAATGAAAATATCATATAAAACTGAAAGACAGTCATTCATGTATATGAGCCCTTTATGAGACTGTTTTGTCTAATTGTTGCATTTCTTTATGTTTAGGAAACAATATCGCCAGCACAATTAGTAATACCTGAAATGGAGACTCTTACCATTAACTGAAATACAGTCACTATATTTTTAAAAAATAGATCTTTATTAATAATTGCTTCACAATACTGTGTTAATTTCTGTTGCACAACAAAGCGAGTCAGCCATATGCATACACACGTCCCCATATCCCCTCCCTCTTGAGCCTCCCTCCCACCCTCCCTATCCCACCCCTCTAGGTCTTCGCAAAGCAACAAGCCCATACCCTGTGCTATGCTGCTGCTTCTCACCAGCCAACTGTTTTAAATTCCATAGTGTATGTATGTCGATGCTACTGTCATTTCACCCCAGCTTCGCCCTCCCACCCCATGTCCTCAAGTCTATTCTCTATGTCTACCTCTTTATTCCTGCCCTGCAACTAGGTTCATCAGTACAATTATTTTTTTTTTTAGATTCCATATATATATGTTAGCATACGGTATTTGTTTTTCTCTTTCTGACTTACTTCACTCTGTATGACAGACTCTAGGTCCATCCACCTCACTACAAACTCAATTTCACTTCTTTTTATGTCTGGGTAATATTCCATTGTATATATGCGCCACATCTTCTTTATCCATTCATCTGTTGATGGACACTTAGGTTACTTCCATGTCCTGGCTATTGTAAATAGAGCTGCAGTGAACTTTGTGGTACATGACTCTTTTTGAATTATGGTTTTCTCAGGGTATATGCCCAGTAGTGGGATTGCTGGGTCATATGGTAGTTCTATTTTTAGTTTTTGAAGGAACCTCCACACTGTTTTCCACACCGGTTTTATCAATTTACATTCCCACCAACAGTGCAAGAGGGTTCCCTTTTCACCACACCCTTTCCAGCATTTATTGTTTCTAGATTTTTTGATAAGTGGCCATTCTGACCAGCGTGAGGTGATACCTCATTGTAGTTTTGATTTGCATTTCTCTAATGATTAGTGATGTTGAGCATATTTTCATGTGCCTCTTGGCCATCTGTATGTCTTCCTTGGTGAAAAGTCTATTTAGGTCTTCCGCCCATTTTTTAACTGGAAAGGAAACCATAAACAAGACAAAAAAGACAACCCTCAAAATGGGAGAAAATATTTTCAAATGAAACAACAGACAAAGGATTAATCTCCCAAATATACAAATAGCTCATGGAGCTCAATATCAGAGTCACTATTTTTTATTGTTTTTGTGGTATGCGGGCCTCTTGCTGTTGTGGCCTCTCCCGCTGCGGAGCACAGGTTCCGGACGTGCAGGCTCAGCGGCCATGGCTCACGGGCCCAGCCGCTCCGCGGCATGTGAGATCTTTCCGGACTGGGGCACGAACCCGTGTCCCCTGCATCGGCAGGCGGACTCTCAACCACTGCGCCACCAGGGAAGCGGGAAGCCCCTAGAGTCACTATATTTTTAGTGGATTACAATGTCATACATTATGGATGTTAGGTTCTTTGGTATTCAATTTAGAAAGCTGTTGGTGAGAGAAATAATCATTTGTAGGATTTATGAAAGCTGTGGGGTTCTTTCTATCATAGTCAATAGTTATAATCCTTAGAAAGTCCAAGCACTAAAAGACAAGAAAACTCACCTCTAGAATATGTCAACTGAAAGATCCATAGGTTTGTTTATTTTTTTGTTTTTGGCAAAGAGCAATGCTGGATAAACACCAGACAAGTGTACTTATGGCAGACTTGTGATAATAATCTTAAAAAATAAATGCTGTAAAAGAGTGCGAAGGAACGATCTTTGTTTTGTATACATTTTATGCCATAGCAATTGCATTATAGCAGAACAATTCTTTTTGCACTCTGTTTACTTAAAATGGACTTTTGAAATTAAATGGGGGCAAAATGTATTCTCATAAGTAATTATTGATTACCTTGCAGCAAAGTATCAATGTCCTATATGCACAACTTAATAGTGTATGATTGACTAGTAACTCTTTAACTGCTTATATGAGAACCTCAAATATTTCAATCCATTTCATTTTACACTTAACAATATAAATTGATTGTTCAGTGATAAATCAATTAAAACTGTAATTTTCAATTATTATAAACACATTGGCAGTCTTCTCTGATTTCATTAGCTGAAAACTGTTCTATTTCTGATCTTTCACTGTTAAACAAAGTGATCGTATCTCTTTATGTGAGTGATGTGAGTTTTTGTTTTAAAGTGAATGAGGTTTGGAAACAAAAAATGATAACACATAGATGCAAATTCTGGAAGCCATTGTATACATAAGATAATAATTGTTACTTTGACAAACTTTCAAACATATAACAAGTTAAGTTCTAATGTATAACTCCATAAAATAAAAATTAATTAATGGAAATATATTCACTGCAAATAATCTAAATAATGCCCCCAAATGATTGCCTACATAACTTTTTAGTAGTAAAGATTTCAATGTCAGTGATAACTTTTCTCTGTGAATTAAGGTAATATTCATCCTCCATTCTTAAAAAGATTCATTTAAACAGCTTGATCCAATTTTAGATGATCTTGATGCATGTCTTCCTGCCCCAGCAGCAGGAAGACAGACATCCACCTCTACCTAATGATGCTATTCTCATCAACCAGAAGAGGTTTCAAAAGTATCTGATTGGGGCTTCCCTGGTGGTGCATTGGTTGAGAGTCCGTCTGCCAATGCAGGGGACACGGGTTCGTGCCCTGGTCCGCGAAGATTCCACATGCTGCGGAGCGGCTGGGCCCGTGAGCCATGGCCGCTGAGCCTGCGCGTCCGGAGCCTGTGCTCCGCAGCGGGAGAGGCCACAACAGTGAGAAGACCGCGTACCGCAAAAAAAAAAAAAAAAAAAATTATTTATTTGTATTGGTTGTGCCGGGTCTTAGTTGCGGCACGCGGGGTCCTTGTGGCGGCATGCAGGATCTTTGCGGCGGCATGAGGGATGAGAAATTTTAGAAAGCTAATTTAACCCACTGACTTATAAGTTAGCTACTGTTTGATTTAGAAAGTGCTGCTACGTCAGAAATTTTCTGGTAACGTTAGCCTGTCCAAATAATTCAGAAAAGAAGATATCAGTTCAACTGCATTCTATATTAAAGCCTAGTTCAACCAACATTTATTAATTTCAATATTAGAAGCAAAGTTAGATGCCAGAGAAATTAAGGACAAAGTTGTGAGTCAGGTGATATTGGCTGTGCGTTTGGGAGGGGGGACCTAGGACTAATAAATACAGTTACCAAAAAAGCGTGGTAGATTCTTTAAGAGAGAAAGGCCAGAATGCTGTGCAAGCATGGGGGTAAGGCGAGGGGTAGGAAGGGGGTCTGGGAATGGACTTTTGGAAAAGGTTCACCTTTTCTTTTTATAGGGAGACAAGATGTTGTCTAGAAGAATAGGGAGGAATCAGAGAGGTGAAGAATAAGGGAGATTATTCCAGTTCATGTGGCATTAGTGAAATACACATTTACATATTAATGTGAGGTTGATGAGAAGCAAAGGAGAAATCAGTACAGAGAGGAACGGATTCATAGAGGAATTTAAAACTAGGAAAGTATCAGTAGCAAATTGGATAGCAGGAATAATGCTAGTGTGATGAGATTGTCCAGGCTAGACAGAAGGCTGATATTGATTAATAGGTTTAGCATTGAGAAATATTGGGAGCAAGCTCAGCAGTTTTCCAGTTTGATAAGCTGCAAGTTCTTCTGAAATTATTTTTCCATTTTTTTTCCTTTCAACAAACAGAACAAAGACCTGAGAACTGCACGATGATCATAAAATCAGTTTTGCTTGGTGGTTTAACACTCAGGCTTCAGAACCAGAGTAACTTTCAGTCCTGAGTCTACCACTAAATATCTGTGTGACAATGGAAAATGACCTGAACTTGGTGGACTAATGTCCCCAAGTGTAAAAAGTGGGTAATGATGGTTTCTTCTTGACAGGTTTGTTTTTGATGATTAAACAAGTTATTAAATACAGAGAACTTACCAAAAACAGTCTGAGATTTTACCCTCTTCACAAACCAACATGGGAGCCTCCCAGTTTTCTGGATTATGGCAGAAGACAGGAGGCTCCTGTGTCAGAGGCAGAGTTTCTTCCTCACAGCCATGGCAGTTGCCAGTGTACCAGTACCTGTACTGATCCCCCAGGGTGATGGGAAGAGGCCCTCAGGATGCATGCATGTGCAGCGGTTTGTATTATAGGACAGGACCACTCCCTCTGCCTGCCCCGCTTAGGAAAACCATATTTTATAATGGACAGGAAGCACACCTGACATTTGACTGTTACACTTGACAGGGAAACATACTTACCCCTGGCTCCAGAGGGAGGTTCTCTTTCTATTTTCTAAAGGTGTTCACTATAGAAAATTCCTGAGAAGAAAAGTCTGGAATAAAATATAGTCAGTATCTCTTCTCTCAAGACACACAGAAATGCAAGAGACTGTAGGGAATTGTCTCTCAGAGCATTTAGAGGAGTAGCAGCACAAAATACCTACTCAATAAACCTTCATAAATGCCAACACCACCATGAACATCATCATTCAGACAGTAGTTTTTTTTTGTTTTTGTTTTTCTTGATTATCCTCTGGAGTGCAAGTCAATGGAGATAGATGCATAGAGAAATACATATATCATATTGTTTCTGTCCACAATGTTAATGTGTAGTTATTTTAAAAGTCAAACAAATTCAGAAACTTAAAAAGAATAATTACAGTAATTCACAGTTTCTGTGTAATTAATAAGTGCCAGGCCCTATGTCTCTATGTAATGTGCTTCAGTTGCTTTATCTTGATTTATATGTGTGTGTATATATATATATATATATATATATATGTATGTATATATAAAGTATATATGTGTATATATGAATATATATACATATATATGAATATATATGTATATATACACATATATTTGAATATATATTGTTATACATATATAACTATATATATATATATATAGATCAGTGTTGGAATGTTACTGTGCAGGTAACTATATATTGTTATGAATATATATATAGTTATATATATATATAAATATGAATAGTTAACATTACTTCTTTACTGCCGAGTCTTCTGCTAAGTGCTTTCCATGTATTATCTTATATAACCCTCAGAAGAATATTATATACTAACAAGAGAGTAAATTTTATTGGCAATGTATCTATCTATAAATGACCATTAACATTTTGGTATATGTGGATTCAGAAATCTCTTACATATGCATCTATTTCTGCAAAATAACTTTCAGTATTCTCCTTTTGGAAGTGTTCATGTATATCCTTTTTTCTCAAAAGTTGCAAAGGATTTGCAGTAGATACTGTAAATTGGTTCCCTCAACAACCATTTCAAACACCAGTTAGCTTCTTATAGATTTTTTTTACAGCGTCTAGTAAATGAAAAGATACATTTCCCGGATTCCCTTGCAGTTAGCCTTCTGGATGTGTTTTAGGTTTCTCCAGTCAGATTCATGCAAGCGTGACCTTTTATGAAATTCTTGGAGAAATAAGCACAGTTTGGGGGAAAGACATTTTCCTTTCACATGTAATGGCAAAGACATTGTAGTTCTGAACCCAGCAATAGGGTGATGGCTTCCATATGTGGTTAGTCCTGACTATAGTAAAGGCAGTAACCCTTTGATATTCCAGTTCTGTGGTGAGTTCTGGAAGTTATTTCTAACAGCTTAGCATACATCCCTTCTCTTCAGTCCTGTGAACAATTTTCTATATTCTTTCACAAATATCTCTAACCTAAATTAAATTAGTGCAGATTCTATTGTCTGTAACAAAGAGCCTTGATCAATGCAGTCTGTCGACTTAAAAAAAAAAATACACAACTTAAATTTGAGAGTATGTTTTTTTCTTCAGACATTCTGCGGACTAAAGCCTGGGACACAACATCTCAGTAGCTCCAAGGGACTGCTCTGTCCTGTTTGGTCTTCATCAATTTATTTTCTCAGGGTAATGAAGCAGCAGTGCTTTGATAAGATGACTTAGAACACACAGGCTTATAGGTCACCTCTAGAAGTGTCACCACGTTTCTTGGTTTTCTGTGTGGTAATCCTTCTGCTCTATTATGCAAATCTCTCTCCTATCAAAGGCATTGATTGAATATTATTATCCCATTATAATTTATAATAATAAAGTGTTTAAAGTTTCTCCTTAAAAAATCTTAGTGTAAAGGACACTATATAAATTATATATATATAGTGTTATACAAAATGTTAATATATACATTTATTAATATATAATACATAATATATAATATTATAAATTATATGATCTATATGGTAGATCATATAATAAAATTTATGTAAATAATAAAATTAATACAATCACAACTTTAGGTTATTATAGATGTGATTTATTTTCTGCATTTGTTTTGTGTTTGTTGTAAAGACTTAAAAGGAGAACTAATATATATCAGTCTCTTACCATGTACCACATATCTATTCATATATTTATTTCTTTAGCTTATTATAACTATCAAAAAACCCTGAGTAGACAGAACTTTCATATGTAAGGAAGATGAATCTTGAATATTAAATAGCTCATGCAAAATTATACAGCTAATAAATGCTTGAGACTTAATTTAAAATAAACTTACTGCTTTTACTTGGATTGCCATTCTAAAAAGTATCCTCAAACATCCTACTGCATGTGTAATACAGTGAAATCTTTCTATTTTGTGTAAGTCTAAGTGTGAGAATGTGTTCATTGTTTGAAGCTGCCTAGTAACCAATAAAAATTACATTGCGTCCATTGTAAGATAGAAAAGTCCTATCCCTTCAAAACTTGAATAGTTTAATTATTGAAATGTCAGAATCCGTGTGAAAAATTAATGCTTCCTAACCAATACAAATGTGAACAGGTTAAATGGGAGAAAAACTTTAAATTTTGCCTTAAAATAAAAAAAAATCATCTGTGATTTAAACAAGTGAAAGATTAATTTGATTTACTTAAATTTCAATTATAAAATAAACAAATAAAATTAAAACATTAAATTACCTCTTATGAGGAGTCTGATAAGGCAATAATCATTTGGTTCAACCAGCAAAGAGCACATGATATATGTGCTGAAAAAACATAAATTTATTTGAAATGCTTTTTTGTTTATTTGTTCTTTGTTGTTGTTGTTGTTTTAATTGAGTGTGAAATGACTTAATCCTCTTCTGCCCGGTTAGGCAGAATCAAATCATAGTGCAGTGAGATCAAGTGTCAAATGCATGGGTGGGATCCTGGCTTGGGCATTCACTGGCCATGAGACTGCAGACAAGCCCCTCATTAGCCTGAGCCTTGACTTTCTCTGCACTAAATGACAGACAACTAATAGCATCCACCTGCTTGTTCTGTTATGAGCGTTAACTGTGGTTGCAAATAGAAGTGTTTGGAATAGTTTCAGTACATAGTTAATACTCAAAAGTGGTTGGCTTAGGGCTTCCCTGGTGGCGCAGTGGTTGAGAGTCCGCCTGCCGATGCAGGAGACGCGGGTTCGTGCCCCGTTTCGGGAAGATCCCACGTGCCGCGGAGCGGCTGGGCCCGTGAGCCATGGCCACTGAGCCTGCGCGTCCGGAGCCTGTGCTCCGCAAGTGGGAGAGGCCACAACAGTGAGAGGCCCGCATAACGCAAGGAAAAAAAAAAAAAAAAAATGGTTGGCTTAAATACTATTATTATAATTTACTGAATGATTTGACATATGAACTAAGCTTTGGAGAATGGTCTAATAACTATATCATGAGTTATCTTGGGTGGGAGCAGAAAATATCTGTTGTAAGGAAAAGGAAACCTTTCAACATCAGTATCTTTCACAGCACTGAGCTTAATCATCATTTTTCGAAATACTGGATTAATTTTCACTAAACAGATTTGTTTTAAATCTGTATTTTCAATAACTTAAGTCGTCAGTATTATTCACAGTGTGAGTTTATCCATAGGACTTGTGTCCCATGATCCTGGTTAATCAGGACATCAAAGTGCAGTGTTATTTATTCAAATTGAAAAAAAAGTTTAAATTGTATAATTTTTTCATTTCTCTTTACATTTCTCATTTATAATTTAGGATTTTTAAAAAGTTTTTCTTTTTAGGACCAAATAAGATGGTGAATCTAATAATATATATGAGAAGTACTTAACATATTACCTGGAAACTCATAGGTATTCAATCAATGTTTATTAAAACTAAATCAAGTTACAGTTTATGAATATATGTAGACATGTACACATATATATGTCCATATTATAAATAGTATTAAATATCACATATAATTCATAATAATTTCCATAAGCTCATGTATAAATGAAATATATTTGAAATAACTTTATAAATATACATATATACTTAGATACATAAAGATATAAAGTTAAATCACTTTTCACCTTTTGAAAAGATACTATGCGTTATTACACACACACAGACATACACACACACACACACACACACACACACACACACACACACACACACAGAGCCAGATTCTTTATGGTTAAAATCAGGACTTACCCAGATTTGTATCTCTTATAACCCTGGCAGGTGGATTCTTCATAAAAGCTCTTGCGAAAATATTTGTGAATACATTACGAATGAACTAGAAGACACATTCAGTTACAAATGTCAGTATACTTTCACAGAAAATCACTTAATGCAATCCACGATGAATTATTTAGACTCTTTCTAAGTAGAAATGTGATATTATTTTTTTCCTCAAAGTTAAGTAATATTACCAGTGTTCTATAAACAATAGCAAATATATTCCCTTTTCAGTCATCTGTTAACATGTATAATCTAGAAAAACAATGTAGTGTAGTCTGTTATTAACTTTTTACATTTACTGACATACATAAAATTTTCATTTAATTTCAAGAGTTGAAGTTTGCAAATGGCAAATCATGTATTTTCATTAGGAGTTAAAAAACAAATGGATATTTGGATCATATGTTATGCTTTGCTAAATTTTTAATGAGTAAGATACATAAATTTGTGATCTGTTCAAGTTGTTTTTATTTTATAAGACACTTTAGGGGTTATACATGGATCACCAAAATTCCATTTTCCTCAAATGGGGAAAAATATGTGCCATATCATAAAAAGTACCAAATTTCAGATGCAGAGAGAAAAAGCATTCTTCATGGCTCACTGGCAAAATCAAATGTACAAGCCAAAATAATTTGAGTAATGTCATCAAAGAGCCACAGAGCCAACAACAGAAAGTTTAGTCTCTGATTAGGTTTAGATGTCAGTGGATCAATTACTGCACCCACACAATAAATACTATGTGGGCCATTTAGACTTTTAACAGATTGTTTACTTTTTTCCATGCTTTATTATTAAACATATTATTCAGCATGGAATGGATGGGGACAGTAAGTGAAGAAGACAGATCTGTACAGATTGAAGTATAAGGAAGGGGGCTGTGCAGCTCCCTCAGTATGTGTTAGCTGTGGGTCCCCAAAACAGGAACTGTGTCTGAGCTTACTGAGAAGTTGAGAAGGAACACTGAGCAGGCAGATGGCACTGATCTTTTTTATTTTTAAATTAAAAAACGTAAAACACAGAAATATTATACAGGTCTACAAAAAAGAAATTAAAGTAAGTAGGCTTCAGGGTCAAGAATCATGAAGGGAGAAATAATCTAAGCTGCACTGTGGTTTCCACAATGCACTAAGTATATGCACTAAGCAAGAACACCTCATAAATATAAAAGAGTTAGCTGCACCCAATATACTGCTAAATAAAAATCTTGCACATATAAAACAATTATCAAATTACTATCACCAATCATCTACAATGTTAAATGCCAATAGGATGTTGAGAAAGTAAATGGAAAGCAATATTGTAACAATGTAAAATCTATGAAGTTTGGCTCAACTTTTATTCACTTGCAAGGTCTTATCTAATGTATGTTTTTGTTTCGTATAACATTTTTTATTGAAGTATAATTGATTTACAATGTTTTAGGTGTACGGCAAAGTGATTCAGATATATATATATATATATATTCTTTTTCAGGTTCTTTTCCGTCACAGGTTATTATAAAATATTGAATATAGTTCCCTGTGCTATACAGTAGGTCCTTATTGCTTATCTGTTTTATGTGTAGGAGTGTATATCTGTTAATCCCAAATTCCTAATTTATCCCTGTCCTCCCTTTCTCATTTTATAACCATAAGTTTTTTTCTATGTCTGTGAGTCTATATTCATTTTGTAAATAAGTTCATTTGTATCTTTTTTTTAGATTCCACATATAAGTGATTTTACGATACTTTTCTTTCTCTGTCTGACTTCACTTAGTATGATAATCTCTAGGTCTGTTCGTGTTGCTGAAAATGGCATTATTTCATTCTTTTTATGTCTGAGTAACATTCCATTGTATATATGTACAACATCTTCTTTATCCACTCATCTGTCAATGGACATTTAGGTTGTTTCCCTGTCTTGGCTATTGTAAATGGTGCTGCTATGAATGTTGGGGTGCATGTATCTTTTCAGATTAGAGTTTTGGTCTTTTCTGGATATAAACACCTGTTTTAAACAGGCCCATTTCTAACATTTTTGGGTCCTGGACCAAGAGTACAAATAGAACACTTCACCCACTCCCCATACACCTTGGTCTTCCCTCTTCTCTCACACCTACCAGCATGACCATTCCTCCCCTTTACCTCTTCTGAAAATTAAAAACAAAAAAGAAAACAAAACAGTCTGCCCTGTGCAGGCCCAGGAAGTAGGCTCAGGGTCAGGGTTAGGGAATTCTAGGGTCCATTCCCCCTGAAGAAGGCCCAAAGGGTAGCAAGGCACAGACTTTGACTTAGTCCCTTGCTTGAACTTCTTGCCTTGCCAAGAGGGGAACAGTCAAAGGAGGGCTCCAGGTCATCCTCCAAAACCAGGGGCTCAAGGCGGGAACCCAGCTGCCTATCCCATTCAATACTGTTTAGAAGCTGTAATATACTGTTTAGAAGCTGGAAAATACCACTTAAGGAAGGTCCAAGGAGTACGGAGATTTGCATCAGGGGAAATTAAAAAAAGGGGGCTATATTTAGAAGAGCAATGGTTTACATGAGATACAACCCCGTTTTGAAAAACTTGAGTTTCATGAACTTGTTATCAAATCTTTGTATATTAGGAAAAAGTACTATCCACCATTGATCTCCTTCTCTAACATATTTTACCGTTCTTCTTGACCACATCCTCTCTGTTGATCCAATGATGCTGACTTAGTTAAGTGGCCTGCTGGAAGTATGAAAATAAACTAATACCCCAAAAGTGCAGAAAGCTATGTGCCTTCCAGCAGATGGCTGCTGTAGGTATTCTAAGATTAGCCTGCTTCAAACTGCTCTTCAAAAATGGCCATGGAAATCATACGTTGTATCTCAGTGCCTCCCCTGCCCGTCCAACACAACTTCCCCTTTACATGGTCATGTCTTTGGTAACAGATATCTTTTATAATGGTTTTAGTGTGATGTAATAGAATTTGGGAATATCAGAAGACACTTTATTAGAGAAAAGTGCTTTCACTTTTGTTTTAGGGCTCTGAGCCTTTAGTGAATTGATCTGAAAAAAATAAGAACGAGGTCAGGGAGAGATGAGAGAAGTTGCAAAGAGTTTGGCTATTGTCTAGTTATTCTTGAAAGAACACGCTGGCAGATAATCTAGAGGATGGTAGCATACAGCCCATCTGGCATGTGGTCTGTGCGCCACAGGCCCCAAGATAAAAATCACAGTGGGAGGAACATGCACGTGGTAACCACACAGGCACTCCCAAAGACTGACTCAAAGTGAAATTTACTAGAGAATAAGAACAGAGAGGACTTCCAACCCCTCCATCCAGATTTTTTTAAACTGACTTTTAAACCACTGAGCTAAATTACTAAGTCTGTGTTCAGTCGGCAATGTGAGCGTTGTCCCTGGAATTTATTGAGACAGTTACAAGACTTCATGAAGTCACAAACTCAGTATCTACCAGAGCCACTAATGTTCTGACAGCTACTGTGGATTTTGTCCCCGAAAGATGCTGAAATGGATCAGAAAAAATAGCTTTAGCTCTAAGACTACTCCCTCCAAATCTGAAAATCCATTCCTATTCTCTTTTCCTTCCCAAATTAAGCACAGCCATGTTGTGAACTATATTTCATCCAAAGTTCCATATTGAGATTATATAACTTTTGAAAGATACTCCAAAAGTGCCAAGAAGATAGAAATACCTCAAATACACTTATGAATCTCATTCTTATTTGAAGCCTGGGGAAGCTATTAAAGAAATTTAATCAGGAGAATAAGTCCCCATGTCAGTAAAAATCCAAAGACACTAGAAGCCAAAGGGATTAAAACTCAAAAAAATCAATTATCCAGCTCCTTTGAATCTAAAGAATATAGAATTACCCCCATTACTTTTCCTGATCAGCATGAGCCTGGCTGGGACACAGCCTCTTGCAGCAGCAGCAGCCTGAGGGTCCGTGTGCCACAGCTTTGAGGTGGCTCTCCCACAAGCTCAGAATCTCCATTAGATCAAGTCTGGTGTGCCACTCTTTTAGAGAGTCCGAAGATGATCGAAGTCTGTATTCTCATCCAAGAAATTTCGTAAAGAAGCTCGTTTCTAGAACCCAAAGTTATTCCACTCAGAATGATGTTTTCAGAACCCAGGATTTGGGTTTGGCAAAGACCGAAACAGAAACTCAGTGCTATCCAAGGAAAGCAGGTCATACAGTAAAAATGGGCTTTGTTTCAGCCACTCCAGGACACCGGTTCATCTACACCAGTCCATGATCTTTGAAGGTAATTTCAACCAGAAGCCTCGTATCAAGAGGTTGATTACAGTGCAGAGTTTACTGTAACTGAGAAGAAAGTAATCTCTTATGAACACTCTGCTTTCTCAGATAATGGCTGTTGAGACAAGACCAGCTTCTTTTGGAGTCTGGAAATATACAATAAAATGGCTTTGGCAAGTGTCAAATTATGTAGTTTTCTTTCTCATCCAGCATATTAAAAATCTTCTAATTTCCTGTCTTAACTGAATTTCTCCTAAAAGCAGAGTCTTTAGAAAGACTTATGTGCTGACATTTTATGGTGAGCATATCCCTAGGGATTGAGAGGGAAAGAATAATGCAGGAAAAAGGAGAATATTGGAGACTGGACGCAGTGCTCTTAAAAACTGTCCTTCATGACAAACAGGTTACTTAGTCTCACTAGACGTTTTTAGTGAAACTGTATGAAGCTTCTCCATCCACAAACAGTCCATCCGTGGGAAAGAAGGCAGAAGAACTTACCTGAGTTCATTGATCACCTCCATACCCACATGTCAAAGCTTTCCAGACAAGCACTAAGGGTCATGCAGGCACGTGTGCTGAGCTGCCCCTGGGTCTCCGTGTGCAGTGTGTGAAGCAAGTCTGTGAACGTGGGAGATGAGAGAGTCACCAAGTCTATACTGAGGGCAGTGGCAACTGGCTCCTTGACTCAGGATAACAGCTAAACTGTTGTTTGAGGCATTTGTTCAGGAAGTAAGTCAAGTAGGCAGATCCGGAGCAACGAATAAAACTGAATCCAGGACTTTTCCCTTTTCCGTGAGCCCTGTGTTTGTGGCCCACCAGTGCCACAGTGAAGGTGACTCTTTTCAGTAGCCAAGCCTCCATTCTTTCTTTCATTTACAGTGTCTAGCCGTGAGAGGCTCATTGTTCTGCTTGCTCCTCTGGAACTGACCTATGCATCCTGCATCCTGGGGAAGGTTTTACTCCCTCTTTTTTTCTAACATCCCTCTCAAAATATTCCTGACTTTAACCTCCCATCAGTGCTTCAAAAAGTTTGCACTAAGGACAGTGAGAATACAGCCAAGATTTTTTCAAGTCACTATTACTCCTCATATTTTGAATGTTTTAGACATTTTTATTATTAAAGTATTATTGATTGACAATATTATATTAATTCCAGGTGTACACCATAGTGACTCAGAATTTTTATGCATTATACTCCATTTACAGTTATTATAAAATATTGGTTGGCTCTATCCCCTGTGCTGCACATTGCACCCTTGCAGCTTATGAATTTTATACACAGTAGTTTGTACCTTTTAATCCCCTACTCCTACTGTGCCCCTCCCCCTTCCTTCTCTCCATTGGTAACCTCTAGTTTGTTCTCTGTATCTGTGAGTCTGTTTCTCTTTTGTTATATTCATTTGTTTGTTGTAATTTTTAGATTCAACTTATAAGTGAAAACATACAGTATTTGTCTTTCTCTGACTTATTTCACTTAGCATAACACCCTCCAGGTCCATCCATGTTGCTGCAAATGACAAAATTCCATTCTTTTTTTATGGCTGAGTAATAGTCTATTGTGTATATCTACCACATCTTCTTTACAGATCTTGAGTGGTATTTCTAGTAGACATTTTTCATGCAATAATGGAAGACAACTTCTGTTGTTTTATTTTCGTACTCTTTCTCTTCTCTCTTTAGAAAAGCTATTGTGACCTGTTTATAAAGTTGGTCTCTTCCCTTTTCCACAGTGTAAAGAGATAATAATTTCCTGGATCCAGATGCCTCGCTCCTTTTACAATCCTTGTGTTTCCATCCAGAGTATTAAGATTTTAGCTTGCTTGTTCTGAGTCTGCCAGATGCATCCGCTGTTGAAACAAATCTTATATACCTTCAATTCCTTGGCTTGGACAATCCCACCCAGGAGGTATTGCCATTGAACCACAGCATGGACTGAATTTATCTTCATCCCATCTGCCTTCCTGTCATGTACCTATTTTTTTGCTATGCTTTCTTTTATGGTCTCAATTCCACAAATTTATCAAACATGTTCTCTCAAAGCCTGGCAAATTCCTGGATAGTTAATTAAATGTAACTTCATTACCTAACGTTGTTTATTACTTTTCAAATCTCAGGCTTGTGGGCTAACTCCAGGACTTCAAGCTTAGTTCTTCCACAGTTTCCTCTTTAGCCCTGAATGTAAGATGACATTTGAAGCATTAAACTTCAGGCTGACAATAATAATTTAAAAACTGAACCTCTTTAGTGTTATGTAGTATGCTTGGAATACAGCTGCCTTGTACTGTAAAAGTCATTCCCTGCAGACAGGCTGAAAAGCATGGCACAAATGGAACTAACTGTCCTGCTCTGTAAAGACTAAATGGTAGGTGTATAGAAAGATTCCCTTTTCCATACAATTGAGCTCTTGCTTCAGTTAAATCCAATTACTTGTGCCTCTGTAGCCCACGGCATCTACCGAGGCACTGCTGCCTTCACACATGTATGGAAGGCAGTGCAATCAAGCTGCCACAGACACTCAGAGCCAGGACTCACTGGGATCACCCCTTTCCCAAGGCCTGTGAGGCTTTGAGTGTGCTGCGGAATTTTCTGCCCACATACAGTTTCTGAGATCCATGTGGCTTCTATTTTGCTTGAATCCGGGATGCCCAGTGTCTTTATAAAGGTCAGTGCACCTTTGCTTAAGGCCTGATGTTTGCAGGTATGTCTTTTTTTTTTTTAATTTTTATTGAAGTATAATTGATTTACAATGTTGTGTTTGCTCCAGGTGTACAGCAAAGTGATTCAGTTATATACGTGCATGTGTGTGTATAGAGAGGCAGATAGAGATAGATTTTGCTTTTCAGATTCTTTTCCATTATTACAAGGCATTGAGTAGAATTCCCTGTGCTTTAGAGTAGGTCCTTGTTGGTTATCTATGTTATATACAGTAGTGTATATATGTCAATCCCAAACTCCTCTAATTGATCCCTCCCACACCCTGCAGGTAAGTCTTTACATCTTTTTTAAAAGTTGCCCGTGGATGTCCTTCATAAGCTGCGGTGACCAGTCCCAACAGAAAAATCACAAATGTTTGATTTAAGGCTGTTGACAACTTAAAATTCATTTACATAACCTAATCTAAGCCTCTACAAAAACAAGCATAAGAAACATAAGACTCTTGTTTACTAATGCCTGAAATAGAGCCATGTGCCATGAGCCCAACCTGAAAAGCCTAAATCATGGAGAGTAGGGAATAAACTTCCAAAAAACAAAAAAACCAAACAGGAACTAGACAGAGCAAGCCCAGTTTTCTCCCAAATTCACCTCTTCCGTGAGTCTGACCTTCTCCCAAAGGACCGATGTAAGAAAACAGAAAGAAACCAGGAGCTGCATGTGTTATATTAATATAGTTCCTCCCTGGGAAGGACCCTCTTCCTTCTCATCTCTCTGCCCTGATCCTCAGCACTGCCCTTCCCCAGATCCCAGCGGAACAGACTGAATGTTGAAGTGTTGCAGAGAATGTTTACACTATAATACACTCTTTTTGTTTGTTCGTTTTTTGTTTTTTTTTGCGGTACGCGGGCCTCTCACTGTTGTGGCCTCTCCCGTTGCGGAGCACAGGCTCCGGACGCGCAGGCTCAGCGGCCATGGCTCACGGGGCCCAGCCGCTCCGCGGCATGTGGGATCCGCCCAGACCGGGTTACGAACCCGCGTCCGCTGCATCGGCAGGCGGACTCTCAACTACTGCGCCACCAGGGAAGCTCTGTAATACACTCTTGTGAAACTATTCTAAGAGGTTACATTTTAGTGAATACAATTCATAATACTATAAGATTCAAAATTTCTAATGAAATAATACCATACAGAGGAAGGGGGTGAAAAACTTGATTTTCCAACCATTCCGGAAAAATAAATCTATTATAAATCCCCAATTTAATATGATTAACTACTCGGATATTTGATATTAACTTAAAATGCATTTGATATATTTAAATTTTTCCTATATGATTAGCTAAAAGAGAAAATGAAGCTTTCTATGATATTTTTTTCTACCAAAATTCATCAGCAGGGTAGAGATTAAAATTTATATGCTTAGAACTGTTTTCTTTTAATTGATATTTGGCCACAGATTTCATTGATTGAAGAAATAATTGGAATGTTTTGAGTTATGGTTAAAATAAAATTTGGGTTATATCATTTAATTTTTAACTGTGATTTTCTGTTTTACTAATAATCCATGGTCACTTGAAGAATTGTAATTCTATTCAGGTATCTCAGATTGCATCAAGGCAAGAGAATCTTGTGCTGATATTCTGAAGTGTTGGGATAATGCTTATTACAATTCAGTACTTTTACCCCTGGAATATCATCAAGATTTCTGTGGGTATCATGTCCTTGAGGATAACATATTTTTCCCTTATTCTAACTTGAAAGGTGATATTGGAGTTTATGTCTCATTTCAGTCTGCTGCCTTCCCAAGATACATCCACAGAGGGTTCCTGTAAGTTGTACATCAACATTTGTTGTGTCCTAGGCAATGCAATCCTGGCATCACACAGGGCTTTAGAATCTACATGTTTATTAAACATCTGAGTGTGTGCAAAGTATTACCCTAGACACACCAAAGATGCAAACTCATAAACTATTTTTGCCTGTCTTCTAGATGCTTGTGCTCCGCTAGATAAGTCAAAAACACACAGGGGGAGAAATATCGAAACAGAATAAACAGACTCTAGAGGAAAATAACAAATAACAGAGTTTAGAAAGGCTTTTGGAAGAGTGAGATTTGATACAGTGCTTGAAAAATGCACAAGGCTTGAAAAGTATTCATAAAAGGGACCCATGTTCCAAGCAAACAACACAACTTAAAGTAAATCTAAGTTAAGAGAGTAAAATGACAAGCACAGCTTCACTGAGAGGGCTGGACAGAGGGAAGGCTGGAAACACAGGAGGAATTATATCTCCAAATTTTGGGGAAACTATGATTTTAAATATTCTGTCCTGCTGTTAGCCCATATGTCAACCATATGTTCTGGTTTTACTTTGGAAATCTGGTCTCTGGACTAGGAGCCAGTTGGTGGGGACATTATTCCAGAAGAATTCAAGTCAGATCTTTGGCATGTAACCCGGGTATGTCATCCTGGGGATGGAAATCTTAAATCGTAAGGTTTGATGATAAAAAAGAACAATGGCCCAGCACAAGAGGAGCACTGAATATCTGGCTTGAAAGTTCCCCTAACTCTGAGCCCAATCTCCAGGAAGCATTGCCCCCTGCTTCTCACTGTCACGCGTATTTTCTATAACATGATAGCCAAGAAAGAAGGCAGTGAAACAGGTGTGTTCTTTCTTTCTGGGGGGATCCATAAGCTGTTCTGGTGTTCCTGTCTTTTACTGTACTATATAGAATTCCTCAAAATCTAATTAGCTGAAACACTGAGTTACCATATGGCCCAGCAATGCAACTTCTAGGTATATACCCAAGAGAAATAAATCCCCATCAACTGATGAATAGATGAACAAATCTGGTGTAAGGCAGTGGAATAGTATTCAGTAATAAAAAAGGAATGAAGTACCAATACATACTATAACACGGATAGATGAATCTTAACAACATTATACTAATGAAAGAAGCCAGACACAAAGAGCTTATATGGTTGCATTTATATGAAATGTCCAGCTTCACAAATCTATAAATACAGAAAGTGTGTTAGTGGTTGACAAGGGCAGGAGGGGTAAGGGGAAAGATGAAGACTGACTGTTAACTGGATGTGTGGCTTCTTTTGGGGGTGATGGAAATGTTCCTAAATTAGATTGCAGTGATTGTTGTACAACCCTGTGAATACACTAAAAGTCATTAAATTTTACACTTTAAATGGGTGAATGTACGGTATGTGAATTGTTTCCCACATGTTCCTCTTTCATTTTTCTTCCTTAGGATGAAAAGCATATTATTATTCAGGACTCTACATCCTATTTAACTTGCCTATGATCTTTAGCAATAATGCATTGCCACCCCACAGTGCTATGACAGATTTATAATTTTATTGGCATACAAGTGTATTAGAAAATGGAAAAAAAAGTTTTGAGATATATTGCATAATACAACCTTGTTATTTTGAAATAGTGTTGTCTGCTAAACTCCTAAGCTCAGTATGCTGAACTCTATAAAAAGCAAATTAACCTACAAATAGGAACAAAGCATCAAGAAATGGTTCAGAATCTCACCACTTATGCTTATATTCTGTACTAGTAAAAGGATAGTAAAATAGTCGAAAGATGCAATAGGTTCAATTTCTTAAAACAAAAACAAAAATAAACAAAAAATACCAAAAAAGTTTGTTTAAAGTTTCACATCAAAAACCAAACACAAAAATAGCATGCTACTTTGCATCTTTATAGTTTGTTACTGCTACACCTGATTCGTAGAAAATGGTCAGAAATATGTTGAGTTGAAAGATTACTTATGTACATAGAAAAAAACACAAAATACTAAATGATATTGAAATTTTTATGCATGCACAGAATAATGGAGGAATAAAAATAATAATCCTTATTTTCTGTGTATAGCAGTTTTATTATTTTTATTTTTATGCCACCTATTACCTTCAAGTCTGTGAGTTAATGCTTTTAAATATTATTAATTATATTTTAAGATGTATTATTTTCTACTGGTAATTTAAAGGACAATTAGAGCTCATATAACCTTGAAATATGAATCCAAAGAGTGCTTATTTATGTGGCATATTTTATAATGGTAGCCTTTTGCATTATGCAGGTTCTTAATGAAACAATTATTGTATCATTTTGTGCTTTTACTTTTCCAAAGACCTGCTGCATTTCCTTGACAATTAAGGTCATGTTCTGGTTCACTCCACGAGCTTTGGTTTGCTCCTACCGCAAATACAAGCTTGCGATGAACAGTGCCATCTCTGGTTAACGTTTCCTTCAGACTTAAGAGGAGATATTACAGGGAAGTGCAAACCAAAGCCTGCTAAAATTCTGCTGCCGACAATTACACTGGGGCATGAGTACATTTTTCATTTATATCAGCGGGTCAGATTAACAAGGCTGCATTCCGCATTATCATAAAAGGTGGATCAGGCTGTCAGTTCTGATTACTGTTAAAGCAGTGGCATTTCAAAGAAGGCTTTGCCAAAAGAGATACATCTATTGTTAACTAGTGGTTTAAATGTATGTAATTATTGGCTACTTTTTGTAGGATGTTAGAAGCTTCTGTCAGTCAAAGGTCAATTTTTTTTAATGTTCCCCCTTTTATTTATTTTTTCTTTTAGGTTAATTTCTCTACAAAATCAAACCCCTATATGTAAGCTTAATAGAAGAGAAAAATTCTTGCATTTTAATAGCTTCTTGAGTAACTAAGCCTGTTTAATTTAAAATACTGCAATGCTAATTACTATCCTAGAGGAATGTGTGAATCAAGCCCAAGTTTAAGCAATTCATCCTCCATATTAAATATTTTAAAAAAAGGAATATCCTAAAGTCATTCATGTTAAAAGAGATCAGAGCCCAGCATTTTTTCTATCTATTTCATTGTCTTTGGGGTAATGGTGTCTATATCCTGGAACACAGATGAAAATTGCATTTAATAACTCATTGTTTATTCCTGTGTAATATGAGCAAACATCACAGTGATTATGCCATTGTTTCTACAGAACTGGAACATCAAATAAGATCTTTCTGTCCCTGTCAGGAGAATAGTGCATGAGTTATAAACCATCTCTAGATTTTTAAAAATGTAAAAAGATGACTTTCCTACAGAACCATCCTTAATCAAACAACCATGGTTTCTCCAATAGCACTCTCTTTACCAAAATTAGGTCAACTTAAATACTCTAAAGTATTAAAAGATGCTGTTGGAAAATAAGTCACGCATCTTAAGGTTATGTTCCTAACTCCTTCAGCTGTGCTTCAGCCCTGTCCTGGCACTACTGTTCTTTGATTATTTGATCATCATCACCACATAGACCACCTGTATTTGCTTTATTTTGTACTAAATATTTTAGTTTTGTAAAATGTTTAGTTTTGTAAAAATCACAGTGAGGACTAGTTGGCAAAATTGTTATCTCTTTCATGGTCATTATATAAATCCAGGTGATCAGAGTTTAAGTTTCAGAATGTTAACAATACACTACTTATAACATTTCTATAATATGTTTTTAAAATAATGCTTTATGATAGTATAGTTCACATAAGAAAATAAACAAATTGCAAGTATAAGATTTGATATATACCATATCACTAAACTGAATGTTACCAAGCCCTCTGAAGTTTCTCCCTCTCCTGCCACCCACTACCCAGTCACTTGCAACTTCAAAATTTAGCCATGAAGGGGACTTCTGAAAATCAGTTTAATTTACCTGCTCTAATGATACATAAATGAAATAATTTAAATATTTTGTGTTCAACGCTTTAAGTCCTTTATACCAGGTTGCTTGAAGCTGTGGTTTGTTCATTTTTATCGTTATACACTATTCCACTGTAAGAATATACCACAATGCAGTTACCCCTTGTGCTGCAGACCAGTGTTTGACGAATTACAAGGCAGGGGGTCAATCCCAACTTTGCCTGTCTTTTGAGCCTGTACTATTTCTACTACACTTTTATTTATTTTTCAAAATAACTGGAATATGGTGAAAGATTGTATTCCAGGCTTTGTAAAGTTAACACATGGAGATATATACATAAACACAAATTTTTATTGTACTTGTCTCTATATCACAATTTTTAAATTAATTTTTATTGGAGCATAGTTGATTTAAAATGCTGTGTTAGTTTCTGCTATACAGCAAACTTAATCAGTTTTACATATACATATATCCACTCTTTTTTAGATACTTTTCCCATATAGGTCATTACAGAGTATTGAGTAGAGTTCCCTGTGCTATAGAGTAGATTCTTATTAGCTGTCTATTTTATACATAGTAGTGTGACATATACACACTATAAAATAGACAACTAAGAAGAACCTACTCTATATCACAATTTATATTTGAAAAATATACTTTCTTGATTTTAAAATATTTCAGTATGTGTTATGCTTCCATATACCATGGTTCTTTATAGCCTCTCCATATTAATAACTTCAGAATGTTGAGTGGTAAATATATCTTATTTCTTTTGTCTTTATAATAACTCATATATTATCAACCACTGATAACCTCTTGATGGTTAATTGTGCATCTGGCAACAAGTTACAGATAAATGGGGACTCATCCTTAAATCTCTTAATGCCTCACCGTATGAAAATAAAATTCTTATTGCCTATCAGAAGGTCAAAATATCCCAAGAACTGACTTGGGATGTTACCAGGTGGCTTATGTATCTATTATTTTTTTAGTTTAAAAATAATATTTACTGATCTAGTAATTTTAAGACTTGGGCAATCCCTTCCCACAGCCATGAGACTGTTTCACTGTTTTTGCCACTGCATTATTTGAAATAAATCTACCATAAAAAATAGAAAATTGTAATGTTGAATAGGATCCATGGGGATTGAATAATTTTCAAAGTCGGAAATATACTTGAAAAATAACACGAGCGTGGCAAAACAAAAGAAGCTGTGTTGGCTTATGATTAAGCCACTTAGAACAACAAATAACACTGGAACTTAGGAAATATGATTTCATTCTTGTTAGCAAAAGAATACTAGTTCTAATCCATGAAAATTCATTCTACTGTAGAAATACAGAAAACTTGACATTAATCACAAAATATTTTACTTGTATAATAACAACAACATATACATAATTTTCACAGAAACACAGAGAACATGTATTGTCTAATTTTTTATATAATGTATTTATTTATTTGGTTCTCATTTTTTAAGCACCACAATGCCTGGGTATTTACCAGTTTAACTTTCTAAATGAAGGTCAGAAAATTATTTTTAAAATTCTACTATTATCCTAATTTCTTCCACTTTTTCCAGAATTTACAGGGCATCTAGGTCATTAATTATGTTTAGATTAAATGAGGGAAAACTTAAAAAATCACGTATCGGGGATGTAAATATTACCAATAATAAAATTCAGTGTGGTAAAAGCTGCAGTAATCTACCCAGTTATAAATTATGTGCAACTGTAACTTTAGCCTTTATATTAGGGCACTACAGTATCTTACTATCTTTTACAGTCTTCATTTACATTATTCAAAAATAAAAGCCTGTGTTAAACTTGATTTATGCAATGAACACTAGTAATGCTGAAGCTGTATATATAGCTGCTGCCATTTAACTTTGTGTGTAGGGTGGGGGGGTGGATGTGTGTGTGCATACACACAACTGAGGACCAAAATATGAAAACAGCACAACTTGGGAAGTACCATTTTGTATACAGTCAGAGAAGAAGCAGTATGCAGAGGATTAAGAGAGTGGGTTTCCGTGTTTAAATCCACTTACGGAACGTGTTTCCTCAGGACAGTTACTGAGTCTCTCTCTGCCCTGGTGGAGGTGTAAATAGGACCTATCCCACGGTGCCATAATGAGGGTTAAACGTGTTCACGTATAGAAAGGTGTTAGAGTTGTGCTGGGAACTTACCCGTATCTGTGCCTCACCTTCACACAGTAGATGAGGTGATGGAGCTGAAACAAGAAAGAGCAGATGTTTGTAGTATTCCCTCCCACCTCCCCGGCTCTGTTGTTTTCTCTATTTCTCCCCCTTCTCTTTCACTGGCTTTACATTCCTTTCAAGCTCTGAAGTCTTGAGATCCCACTGGCATCTCAATGGGCTTCTCACTTAATTCACTCTCTGTCGATCTTAATCACATGATTTTATCTACAATTTATCTATTCAGTGATGCATTAAATAATGCAATGATACAGAGAGGAGACTACCAAGGATACAGTAATAGATAGAACTTGACTCATGTAAGTTATGGTTTGGAAATAAAGACAGAAAACAAACATATAAACAGAGGGTGTTATGGAAACACTAAACCTAGACACAAGGGTCTTGGTCAGAAAATGGAATGCTCTGTGGGAAATATATACTTAAAAGTTGTATGAAGGATGCATAAGGAACCTACCTAAACATAAAAAAGGCCATATCTGACAAGCCCACAGCTAATATCAATGATGAAAAACTGAAAGCTATGACATCAGGAACAAGACAAGGATGCCCATTCTTGCCACTTTCATTCAACACAGTACTGGAAGTTCTAGCCAGAGCAATTAGGCAACAAAGAGGAAAACAGATAAAGGCATCCAAGTCAGAAAGGAAGAAGTAAAATTGTTTCTATTTGCAGATACATGGTACTATATATAGAATAATATACACAGAAAAAACTGTAGGATAAATGAATTTGGTAATGTTGCAAGATACAGAATCAATATATAAAAATCAGTTGCACTATACACTATGAAATCTATACACTAACAATAAACTTTCAGAAAGGTGAATTAAGGAGACAGTCTCATCTGTAATAGCATCAACTTCACTGAGTCCACTGATTCAATGTTAATCTCTTCTGGAAGACACCCTGACAGACACACCTGGAAATAATATTTAATCTGGGCATCACATAGCGAGTCAAGCTCATGCATAAAATTAGCCACCTGAAGTTTACCCCTTGTCAACTCGGCAGCCATATGCATCTCAAACCGTGTTCAATGTACCAATAAAGACAAAAATAAGGTTATAATTACACCTAATGTGACAACTATCTTGCATTCAGCCAAAACACACACTAACTTCTTCCCTAGAAGATATGTAGAAATCAGAGTGATTTTTTGCTCTTCTCCTTGATATCCTGTAACTTAAATACTATGATATAAAATCAATACATGTAATGATGTAATAAGAGACGAAAGAAAGCAAAGATAGATGATAGGTAGGTAGATAGATAGATGGATAGATCAACACATAAATATGTTCATAGTAAAATAAGGAGGGAATACTCATGACAATTACAGTTCTTGTTTCTCCGACTGGTCACATGGCTGTAGCTGGTATTTATAACTTCCATGTTCCATTATCCATTCTGTATCCCCTTTGCCTTCAGTGAGCCCATCAGCTGGTGGTGGTTCTTTTACCTCATGGGGGTGACGCAAAACTTCATTCCTGCAAAGTCTAGTCCATTAATGGTCCTGCCTGGGTTGGGTTGTTGTGGTTTTCCATTGGCCTCAATAACGGAGTATGGATACCAAGATATGCCGTAAGAGGTCTCCTGTATTCCAGTCATATTCTTTCTTTTTGCCACTGGGGAGTCGTAGTCACCTTCACTATCAGGGTCAGTCACCGCAGCCAACACCGTGACTCCCTCCTTTGCCTGTTGATTCAGAGATACGAGGAGCCCAAAGGGGCATGATGGCAGTTTTTACTTCCAGTTCAATAGAATCTTTCTTGTCTCTCCTGGTGGAAGCCTTTCTCCTTCTGAAACTAAGACCTCTAGGCCTGCAGAGCACAAAGTCATGGAAACTGGAAGCAAAAATTTGGCTAAGGGTTTATTAGGGATAGTGGTGTGTGGTGCCACTCCCTTGACTCCTGCACCCATAAATCGTGCTTCTGGGAGAAACAACACCATATATTGGAAGCTCATACACAGCAGAAACAGCTTTTTGAGAAGCTTTCCCTGGCTCAGCAAGACAGTGTTACCTATATGATGCTGTTTCTGAGTCCTCGAAAGCCCATGCTACCATTCTGTCAAGGCAACTGCATAAGGATGGTGGGAACTATGGTAATACCAGTGAATTCCATTAGCATGAGCCCATTGCCGCACTTTTTTTGCTGTGAGATGGGTTCCTTGATCAGAAACAGTGATTTGTTGAAAACCATGGTGGTGGATAAGTCCACTGATGGTAGTTTGGGCAGATGCACTGCATGTAGAGAAGGGAAATTCTTATCCAGAGTAAGTGGCTCTTCTAAATACTAAGAACAAAATGCTGTCCCTACCATGATGGAGGTGGTCCAATGTAATCAATATCAACCAGATAGCTGGCTGATCACCCCAGGGAATGGTGCCGTGTGGGGCCTCAGTGTTGGTCTTCACTGTTGGCAGGTTGGGTATTCACTCAGCTGTGGTCATAGACAAGTCAGCCTTGGTGATCATAAGTCCATGTGGCTGAGCCCATGCATCACCTCCATCCCTGCCACCATGACCACTTTGTTCAGAGCCCATTAGGCAATGACAGAGATGGCAGAGGAAAGAGGCCGACTGGTATCCACAGAATGGGTTGTCTTATTCACTTGATTATTAACATCCTCGTCTGCTAAGGTCACCCTTTAGTGAGCATTACATGGGACACAAATGTCTTCATTTTTTTGCCCATTCAGAGAGGTCCGTCCACATATCACTCACCCAATTTTTTGTCACCAATTTTTTAATCATAATCCTTTCAAGTCTCTGACCATCCAGCCAAACCATTGACCACAGTTCATGAGCTGCTATATAATCATATGTCTGGCCACTTTTCTTTCCAATAAAGTGAACAACCAGGTGCATTGCTCAAAGTTCTGTCCACTGGGAAGATTTCATTTTACTACTATCCTTCAAAGATGCCCCAGAAAGGAGCTGTAGTACTGCAGCTGTCTGCTTTCAGGTGGTGCCTGCATACCATGCGGCCCCATCTGTAAATCAGGCCCAAGTCTTCTCTTCCTGTGTCAGCTGATCATAGGAAGATCCCTGGGAGGTCATACGTGTTGCGTGGGAGAGAAGCCAGAGTAGCAGAAGGAGGACAATGGGCATTTTGGCCACTTCTTCATACAACTTACTTGTGCCGTCAGGGCCTGCTAGGGCCCAATCAAGTATATACCACTTCCATTTAATGATAGAGTCCTCCTGTACTCACCCAACTTTATGGCTTGGTGGGTCAGATAACATCCAGTTCATGATGGACAGCTCAGGTCATGGTAACTTGGTGGCCCATGGCTAAGTGTTCAGTCTCTGCTAAGACCCAGTAGAAGTCAAGAGTTTTTTCCCAAAAGGAGAGTAGTTATTTGCATATGATGGCAGGGACTTGCACTAAAATCTTAAAGTACTGTACTATGATTCACCTATAGGGGCCTCCCAAAGACTCCAAACAGCACCTCCATCTGCCATTGACACATCAAGCACCGTTGGATCTGCTCAATTACATGGCCCAAGTCACCTTAGAAGGGATATCTTAATATGGACCACACCACTGGACCTCCAAAAATTTCACTAGGTAGAAAACTCATGAATTTTAGATTTATTTCCTACCCTCTAACACACAAATGTCTTATCGATAGGTCTAGAGTAGTTGTTACGCCTTGCATACTAGGTCCAATCAGTATAATGTCATTGATATAATAGACCGATGTGATGTCTTGTGGAAGGGAAAGGTGATCAAGATCCCTGAGAACTAAACTATGACATAGACCTGGAAAGTTGATATACCCCATAGGTAGAACAATGCAGGTGAATTTCTCGTCTTTGCCAGCCGAAAGTAAACTGCTTCTGGTGAATCTTATGGGCAGGTGTAGAGGAAAAGGTATTTGCCAGATCAAAAGCTGCATCCCAGGTACCAAGGGATGTGTTAAATTTCTGAAACAATGAAGCCACATTTGGTACAGTACCTGCAATTAGAATCATCACCTGGTTAAATTTTCTGTAATTCACTGTTATTCTCCAAGATCCACTGTCTTCTGTACAGGCCAAATTGGACAGTTGAAGAACGATGTGATGGGAATCAGCACCATTTCATTAGTCAAGTCCTTGATGGTGGCCCTAATCTCTGCATCCCTCAGGGGATGTAGTATTGATTTTGGTTTACTATTTTCCTAGGTAGTGCAGTTCTAAAGGCTTCCACTTGTCCTTTCCTACCATAATAGTTTTTATTCCACATCTCAGGGAACCAATGTGGGGATTCTGCCAGTGTCTAGGCTGATCCAACTTTATGTTCCTTCAACCATTACCCCACACCCTTAATATCCATTCCCAGAAGTTTCCCAGATATTTTTCTGTAAAAATAAGGAAACTGAAGTTGTTACTTTGGACTGTAGCACAGCTCCTTATGGGTTACACTTTGTACCTCACCTTTAGGGGCCTGCTGGAAAATGAGTCTATTTATAGGTCTAGAAGCAAAGAGGGTGTTGGGTTGGGTACTGAGGAGAATTAAGATAGTCTTGTATGTCAGCTTCCTCAGGGAAGACTATTAGAGTTTTCTAAGGCAATGCAGGGTTAATCTCCTCAGAAGGAAGTGGAGAAGGCAATATCACTAGGGGTAGGGATGCTACTGCCACTGTGGGTGGAGAAACCTCTTCCACTAGCAAGGAAGACTCATCAGAATTTAGGGACTCGAAATTCCCACCTTCGTAAGCGTCTTACCATATGTCCCCATCTCAACCTATGGGATCCTGTTCCTTCCCGATCAATGCCCTCACTTTAGCAGTAGACACCCTGCGAGGCTGAGAGTTCCACTTGCATTTTAATTCAGCCATTCACAGGATAAAGTGGTGCTTTTGATTTTTAACAATTTTAACCCTGCAGCTACAGGAGACAAGGGTTTCCTTCAGTGGTGCACTCATAGAAGCTCTTGGGTTATTTATGTGCTGCTTGATCTGGGAATTCTAAACCCTGAACTCATCCTTTTCTTTCACCACTTTGTCCAGTGACATTAAGAGCAGCCAATCATTATATTCATCAGTTTTCCAAAAATGTTCAAAAGAATCATATACAGTCACTTAGCTCCTTGTTTCTGATAAGTAATTCGAAGTGTAGTGTAAAATAAGCATATACTTTGCATATCTCTATAAACAGTTCATATCATGGACAATCAGTGTCCTGTTCATTAATGGAAGTATTGTCCTCAGTGTCTTTAAATCTAATAAGACTGAGGAGGCTGTTCCAGAAACCCGAGAACCAATTCAGAAAATTCGTTCTCTCATCGTTAAATTCTGTCAATATTTCTCTAGAAACACTCTTGTTTCCAAAATTTGTATTAGGGTTCTCTAGAGAAACAGTAGATACAGAGATAGAGAGAGAGATATAGATATATAGATATGACAAAGAGAGGAAGAGCTAGCTTTATTATGAGAAACTGGCTCACACAATTATGGAGGCTGAAAAGTCCCATGACATGCTGCCTGCAACCTGGAAATCCAGTGGTGTAATTCATTCTGAAAGGGCAGGAGAATATGAAATAAGATGCCCTAGCCTAAACAGTAAGGTAGTAAAAAATGAAGCAATATGTGAAAAGGAACTTTATTCATATAAAATGTTAAATGAATAGTACATTATATATAATTTGCATATATATCATTTAATGAAATAACACTTTATTAATTTCTGCATGTTACATTTATCTTATATATGTATATATATTAAATAGGTCATTCTTATGGATCGTAGCATACCATTCATTCTGTCTTCATCATTTAATTCATTGTAAGTTAAATAGTATTCTTTCCTCCCTACCTTCCTTTCTTCCTGATTGACTTGCTGTCTTTTTTCTTTTCCTCTTTTCTTTTTTTCCTTTCTTTTCCTTCCTGTCTTCTCTAAACATTCATTTATTTAGTACCGAATCTGCTAAGATAACATACTATAACAATTTAGAGTTCAAATTTCAAAGCCAATCATCTGAATGTAAATTCTGAATGTCTTTGGTCACTATGCCTTCGTTTCCCATCTCCGAAGTAGACATGGCAGTTCCTACCTTATAGTGTTGATGGAAAATGAAATCACTAAAGCACATAGACTGACCAACATCTGGCCCACAGTAAATGTAAATGTAGCATTATATTACTCCTTGCCAGATATTGTGATAGATAAGACAAGATGATGGATGGCCCCTGCTAATAACCTTTAATAACCCAAGATCTACAGAAGAAAAGCAGAGTTAGACATGAAACAAATAACTGTAATAATAATGTGGTATTTGATAACCAATGTAGCAAAATACTGCAGTAAGATAGAAGAAAACTCTCTTATGTAATAAGGAAAGACTTCACATAAAATAAGTATAATTGGGTCTATGTGGTAGATTGCCAGTATTTTATCTGATTCTATTAAGTCTCTTTATGTGTATAGAACTAGAATCTGGTGACTACCATATCCTGAAGCAAACCACAATACATTGGATTTTTGCATTTGTAGCCATTTGTTTAGTCGATAGGATCATCAACAAAGTAGGTATAATCTCATAGTTAGCAAACTGAAAATAACAACTGTAATTGAATAATTGACAGGAAAAGACAACATGAGATGGACACACCTAGCTGCAGTCTGAGCCCTGTGCTGTGGTTGGATTCATGGAGGGTTTACTAGACAAAGCAACCACTAATCTGATACCTGATATAGGAGCACGAGTTAACCGTGGGATGGCAGCCTGGATTGGGGGAAATAATTTTGCTGATTTTAAAGTAGATCTTTTCCTCTGAAATTATTTTGAAACAGTAGTTCTGTGTTAGTGTGCTAGTTAAAGCTGTGCAATGAAGCAGATATATGTTATAAAAGCTGCACATAAAATATCAATCTCTTTGAGTTTATAGCAGTATTGGTCCAAATGTAAAAATTTTGCATATCATCAGTTTAGGTACAATATTCCTATATGAAATGCTAAATTTCTAACTCGATCAAACAAAATAATAATAAATTTTAAAGAAAACAGTAGGCAATTTCAACTCTATCTTGCAAACTTATAATATTATGATTGCCCTTGTAATCTAAAAACACTGCCCTAATGGATAGGCAGTTTCTCTTTACCTACAGTTTCTCTTTACCTAGCCACAGTGTCTGAAACAAGACCTCCAATCAGGTATAGAATTTTAAATAAAAATAAAGTAAAGGAGAATAAATCATTTTTCTTAATCTGCATTAAAGAAGCAAGAGAATGAGAAGTTTGTGGTTTGGGCACTAATGCAGAGAGAATGTGGGTTTTGGTGTAAAAATAACCCTGGGCTTGAATCCTGGTGCTAACAGTAAGAACACTATCATTTCTTGAAGTAATAAACACGTGCACGCACACTATTTGAATGTTATGCATGTGCATACGCATGTGTGTACAACACAGTACAAGGTACACACACAGGCATATATCCTTATCAGAAGGAGCCTTGTGTACATTATCCAATTAACAGCTCACAACATATAAATGTGTTTACTACCAGACCCTTCATATACAGTGAGGAAAACTAAAACTCACAGAAACAATGCAATGTGTCTAAGATCTAATGGCCAGCAAATGACTTAGTTGTGATTTGAACTCATGACCATGTGACTCTTAACTTCTATTCAATGGTGCCTTCTTTTCACAGTCCTTACTAGCTGCTAAATATCACCTCAGTTCCACTCCATATATATTGTGTTCTTCACCTATACAAGAGAGAGTGATACCAACTGCCTTATAATTATATCATAAAAATGAATGTGATGCGCAGACACACGCAATTATAAAATACTGACTTTTTCTCCCTAAAGGGAATACATTTTCAATATCTTATCTGGTTTTCCATCTTGCACTGTATACAGTACACTGAAGAATTTTCTGAGGAGTTTCCCTCTTTTAACAATCTTAATGAGATAAAGATATAAATACAGTACAGCAGCCTCTCCCCCCTTATCTGAGGTTTTGCATTCCAGGGTCAGCCAGGGTCTGAAAATATTAAATAGAAACTTCCAGAAACAAACAATTCATAAGTTTTAAATTCCATGCCATTTTCAGTAGTGTGATGAAATCTCACACCCACCAGTTCTGTCCCTCTGGGGTCATGAATCATCCCTTTGACCAGCATATGCACCCTATACACATTCCACACCAGTTGGTATGGGAAAAGACATAGTATGTGAAGGATTCGGTACTTTGTGCAGTTTAAGGCATCCCTGGGGCTCTCGGAACAAATTCCCCATGGAAGGGGGTAGGTACTGTATTCAGTTCCTGGCCCATGGCAGGTAGATTATAATTGGCAACTGATAATTCTTATTTGTTTGTTATTATGAAACTAAATCAAAATCACAAAATCTCAGGACTTCTTGTTATTGTTTGGATATTTTTTGGAATTCAAATTTAAAATTGTGTTTGCTCATCCACTTATAGTTTCTAATAAATCTAAATTCATAGGATATGAAATTTCATTGCTCATATGTAATTATATGGTACTTTTAATAATCTGTTTCCAACACTTACAGTTTTAATACCTTGCCAAACATTCCCAGGCATATTCTCTCTCTCTCTCCCTTTATTTTCTTATTTCCTTATTTTGTACCAAGGACTGATATTCCTGCAATTCCTATTTTACATCTACTTCCACAACCCCTGTAAGATAGTTTATAATTATGACCTCTTTAAAAAATAATAGCATTTATTTTAGTAATACAATTTCTCAATCTCCTATTAGATTAGAAAGGTCATTGTACAGAAGTGATTTTTCCCAATCATCCAAAAATACTACTTTAACTTTACTATTTTATTTCTCAGAAGTTTAAATTTTTTAAAAATGTGTAAGAAATATAGTCTTTTCTGTTCTTTTAAGTCTGTAAGTGGTACATTAAAAAAAATATTCAACCTTCAATTTTAAAGCATGAATTATTCACCCTATGGATACTTGAGTCTTTGTGCCTGGCAGGCAGAAATGTAAGCACAGAGATTTTGGCTAATGCTGCTAGAAGTCAAACCTCTTGACATCTGTTCTCCTGATTGCCCCTAAGCAAAAGAACTTCAAATACAGTATCTCAGATCAGCTCATCAGAATCAATTTCAGTCTTCAATCAGTTAGTGCAGGCTGACCTTATAGTGCCTGAAGAATCCAGCAAAAACAGATTACTTGTGTTGAAAAATCTACTTGTGTTTTACCTGTGAAATCAGAGCTGAATTTGACCTCAGAAAACTTTTTTGACTTTTGACTAGACTTAGCGATGACTTTGATGGTTTTCATGTGAATTGTCTAAGGAAGAATTACAAGGAATGTGATTTTTATATCATTATTTTATGTAGGCTATCAAATTTTTAAGACTTATGGATTATACTTGAAATTTTCGTTTCTAAAATTAAGATATAATTGAGGCATAAGTGAGATTTGTTGGCTCTCATGGTGGTAATTCAGCCACATTAAAACGTCATATCCAAATGATCATTTGTGTATGCATACGCATTGTCATTTTCCCAGAAGAGGGTTATTCTCTTCTTATTAGACTTTTTTTAGGCAGTCTATTTGCTGATGAGTACATATACCTAAGTGACACCAAAAAGTGTTTACTATACATAGTTAATTAGAAAGATATTTACTGTACAAAAAAGGAGATAATTTCAAAGCAATTTTGTTTTCTCATCAATATTAATTTATATTACCAGATTAAAGTTAATATTCCATTTTCAACATTTAACTTTACTTTCAGGGGACTGTTTTTTGTTTATTTTCTATCATTACTTTAAATAGAACAGATATTTTATAACTTTGGTCCACGTGGCATAGCATTTATCTGCATAGTCAGATAATGTATTCTTTATTACAGCATGTGGTCTTTATCTTAAATAGTTAACTTCATATTTCTTTCAATGTGGAAGTAAAACAAATTAATGTCTTTATAAGCAATCTTTGTTAAAACTTGAACAGTTCTAAAAACCTGAAATGTAATAAAAATTTGTTATTGATAACAAGTATTGGACATAATTTTATAGAATTCTCATAGTTCATTTTGATCAATATATGTCACCTATTTTTTTGTAAACAGTATTAAAAACACATATACTCTTTGAAGTTCTCTTTCAACACATTTTATATTCATTCATTTTCTTAAGCACCATAATTATCTCAAGGATATGGCCTCTTTGCCATCTTTGACATTATTCCAGGCATTGCTGAAAACATCATCGTTTGTCATTTAAACAATATTTTCAGCCCATGTTAGTTTCTTCCTCCAACATCTGAATAATTCGCTAGATAAGAGGTCTCATTCCTTTAATGAAGGTAGTTTATGGTAACACAGTCATCACAGGCTGTGTCATCCCTTATGGTTACCAGTTCCATGAAGGGTTATAACTCATGTAACTTGGGTTATTTCAGAGACTAAGCTGGAAAACTTCAAAGCCAAGAGTTTGACAATATTTTCAGTATAACTGTAGCCTCATTTATTTTCTTACATTGCTCTCTAAAGATTTTTTTCACATACTTCACATCTGCTTTGCATCCGAATTATCACTTATATTTTACTCTCATTGCTATGTTGTTAATGTTTTAATTTTTTTTCCCTAAAATTAAGATGGCCAGAGGAAATAGAGTATTTGAAAATACTTTTTACATGTAAATGATTTTTTAAATGCCTATCTTGGATTATATAGCCTGTTGGAAGTTTCATCCAATTATATAACATTGTGGTAATAAACTTATACACCAGACTAGGGGTCACAAAATCCTATCACTGGGCTTCCCTGGTGGCGCAGTGGTTGGGAGTCCGCCTGCCGATGCAGGGGACACGGGTTCGCGCCCGGTCGGGGAAGATCCCACATGCCGCGGAGCGGCTAGGCCCGTGAGCCATGGCCGCTGGGCCTGCGCGTCCGGAGCCTGTGCTCCGCAACGGGAGAGGCCACAACAGTGAGAGGCCCGCGTACCATAAAAAAAAAAAAAATCCTATCACTTATAGGACGCTGCACTTAAAAATAGGGTTATTCACAGAAAACATTGGAGATATTTGACCTAAGAAAAAACACAAATTATGAGTAAAGCCAGAATCAACATTCAAAATGCCATAGATCATCCACCACCTTGTCTAAATAATTATTTGTTTGTTTATTTAATTTATTTTCATTAAACTTTTTTTATTCTTATACATTTTTAAAGGTTACTTTCCATTTACAGTTATTACAAAATATTGGCTATATTCTCCCTGTTGTACAATACACCCTTGAGCCTATCTTACACCCAATGGTTTTTACTCCCTACTCTCCCACCCCTATATTGCCCCTCCTCCCCTCCCCCCAGTAAACACCAGTTTGTTCCCTATATCTGTGAGTTGGCTTCTTTTTTCTTATATTCACCAATTTGTTGTGTTTTTTAGATTTCACATGTAAGTGATATCACACAGTATTTGAATTTCTTGTCTGACATTTCACTTAGCATAATGCCCTCCAAGTCCATCCATGTTGCTGAAATGGCAGTGTTTTGTTCTTTGTAATGGCTGAGTAGTATTCCATTGTGCATACTTTACTTTCAATGTAAGTATACTTTGCTTACTTTTGCTCCTTTTTAGGGTTTGCTGAATTAGCAAGGGCTGCTGAGGTTTATTTGGGTTTATCGATTGTAGAACAGGCTCCTCTAGAGGGGTGTGAAGCACCACCAAGTCCTTTGAGTTTTAAGCTGTTGCTAGTAGTACTCTGGCGGATAATGTGCTTCCTATGATTGTTTGGGTTTACAGCTAAGCATAGTGGGGTATCTAATCCCAGTTTGGGTCTTAGCTATGATGTAGTCAGGGTATGTTAAAGTCTCTTTCGTAGTCTATTTTTACTTTAATTATGGCTTTTTACAGCTTAATCAAGATTTAACTTTATTTTGTATTATTCTTTAACATGCTTTACGCCATAATTCTATTAATTTGGGTCATTCGTATGACCGTGGTGGCTGGCACAAAATTTACCGACCTTAATTAATATTGTTTAGTTGAACTTTCGTTTATGGCTTAATTCTCATTACTGCTGTCTCCCGTGGGGGAGTGGTTGAGCAAGGTGTTGTGAGCTACTGGTATAGTGTGCTTGATACCTGCTCCTTTTAATCTTAGTGATTTAGAGGGCATTCTCACTGGAGGGCAGATACTTGCATGTGTAATTCTATTAAAAACGAATAGAAAGGCTGGGACCAAACCTGTGTGTTTATGGGGCTAGTAAGCTCATCTAGGCATTTTCAGTGCCTTGCTTTAGAGGTTGTTTAAGTAAGCCACTTCAACTTGTTATACGTAGGTGGTGTTTGTATGGCTGTGTTGTGAGGTTTGTGTCAGATTTAGTATTAAATTTTTGATAAAATGGCTGATGAATCTTGGGACATGTCTGTCTATATGGGTGGTGAATATCTAAGTAGCTTATTGGTACGATGGGGGGCATTCTGAGGCTGATTTGTTTTGATGGGTATATTGTTTTAGATGGGGTTGGGGGAGAGTGGAATGCTATGTCTATTGCACATATGTACATGTATAATATCGTTATATCCTGTGACCATTGACTGAATTGCACACCATGGATTGTTGATGCTGCTAAATAATCTTCAATTAAAGTCCAGCTACAATTTGCTTGACTGTGTTAAGACCCTTTAAGGTCATAGCTGAGTCCAAGCATCGCCCCTAAAAATTAAAAAATACCAAATGTATGAAATCGCAGTTATGTGTGAGCATGGGCTGATTAGTCATTAGTGCATCG